>NC_091156.1:30589505-30627005 GCF_040958095.1 Procambarus clarkii | reverse complement strand
GGACAACTTAATAAATGTGAATTTTAAAATTGAGGAAATTCCTCATGTCAAAGCATTATTGAACATGTTTGGACAAAACAGCCAACAGGTGATGTGGGATAGTCGCGGAAATTTATTAAAGCCTGTACAAAATTTAAATATTTTAGATATAATTAAAACTCTAGCCTTCACAAAGGGGCAATTTAGGGCAAGTGACAAGGAAGATGTAAGGGTTTTACTGAGGGTGGCTGGCATAGACCCAACCCTCATACGTAATTATCGCGCTAGATCTCAGTTAAAAGGGGGGAGGGGTATCCATAGGAGACCCCATTGGGAGCCGTATTGAAGACCTATATGAAGACCATCTTAAAGACCACCATATTCAGTTGCATATCCACCATGGAGCAAGCTTCTAGACCCACTCCTCCCCCAGCTACACCCCCAGAAGACAAATCTCCCTTATTAAAGAAGTTGGTTGCTACTCAGCGGTACTACAAGTATGTCGAACACAAATGTAGATTGATATATGCATTGTGGGATTGTTATGACCGTCTTGTGTTGAGTGCCCCTCCAGAACGGTTTTTTAAGTCATTTGGAGAGACGGTGAAACGTTATGAAGAATATTCATCCCAGGAAATCCAGACGGAGATATGGCAAATGGAAAAATTAACCTTCCAACATCGAGACCAGATTACAGCCTTCGAGACTGGACGGAGTGTGTATGGACTTTTAAGGTAGGGAAGGCAGCCTCTACACCACACCCCATACATCCCTCCCCCTCCAGGTGGGGGACACAGGTGTATTTAAAGGCCTCCACCGTCACCCTCGGTCACCATAGTTGACGACGACTCTACCCCGTTCCTCTCAACCGCCCCTCCGCCATGGCTTTATCGTCCATTAAGTCAATAGACAGCGACATCACCGACACCCACGCCTTTGGGGTCGGTGATGTGATCGTTTACGATCTCCCCGCTGCTGTTGTGCGTCCCTATGGACTGGCAAGTGTAATTTGGAAATGTTACAACTATGCCCGTGTGGAACGTGAAGGACTGACTCGTGTCAACAGGGCCACAATACGTTACCGGTCTACCCCGGGTGACATCGAGGTGAAGATAGCTCCCCTACCCTCCGACGGTCAAGACATTGTCGAAGAGCCAGTCTTGTTCTTCCGCCCCACCATCGTGGCGCTAATTTCCGCTTTCGGCGCAGGAGCACCCTTCGAGTCCAACCCTATAGCTCAGGAGCAAGTGCAGTCTTCCTCCGACATCCACTACATCACCAATGTCACCCTGGATACTGCCAAGAATAGGCTATATTGGCTGAAAACAGCCCTAACAAAGGTTGGCAATCTCATGGTAAGAACTCCAACCATGTTTCGGCTGGTGGTGCCCCATGGGCTGGGGGCCTCCCGTGATGGCATGGACAACTGGCACAAGGACGTCGGGCCCATGCTCATTTCGCTCAACGCTGAGCTGGCCAAGCATAACAAGGAGTTGGTAATCCTCAAACGTCCCTCTACCATCACCCCATCGATGGTACCCCTCCCGAATGATGATCCCAGGGGAGAGGGTGATAGTAAAACTATCACCCTAGATGCAGTGGTGGGGGAGGGTGCCACCACCCCAGGAAGCTCTTCTCGTTCTACACCACCAGCACCACCAGCCACCCCCAGGAAGAAGAGACACCTACAAGAGTACTCATCCACCTCCAGCGCTGCTCCACCCCCACCCACAACATCTGGCACGGCCAAACGACGGATCGAAACCACTATTGACTTCGACCCCCTCTCAAATCATCGTATTGACACCATCCTCGATGGAGAGTCACAGGAAATATTCCTGTTATCCTCATCACCGAAAAAACAACGAAAGCTGTAACCATCAACGCTCAAAGAAGACGCGCCAGCACCACCACAGTCAGTAACAGCAGCAGCAGCAGCAGCAGCAACAGCAGTACCTCCATCTACAACAGCTTCGGTGGTGGTAGCAGTAGCAGGTCCACCGACGATGGTGACAGTGTTGTCAGCGGTAGTGGTAGCGGCAACGGTACCACCAACTACAGCAGTTCCGGCGGTGACAGCGGCAGCAACAGTACCATCATCGCCGGCAGCGGTAACGGTAGCGGCAGCAGTACCACCAACTACAACGGTTCCAGCGGTGGTAGCAGCAGCAGCAGCAGCAGTACCGTCAGCGGTGGCAGCGGTGTCAGTGGTACCAACAGCTCCCCCAGCAGCAGCGGCAGCGGCAGCAGCGGACGACAGCAGTACCAACAGCTGCTGCTCTTTATATGTAATTTGTTATGGGGGAACAAAATGTAGTTGCCCCTGTTGTAGTTCTTTTAAAAGTAATATTTCCTTAGTAGATTAATAAAATAAAATATAAGTAATGATGTTTTATTCCCACCCCAGTCAGTACATAACTTAACAATGGACGAGGAACACTACATATACCTCACTAGCCTCGACCAAGAAGATATATACAACAACACAAGTTCAGCATTTACAAACACCATCCCCACTCTACATTTAAACCCTTCCATTAAACATGAAGTGGCCTTAGTCAACATACTCCTACCCAGACGAATTAACGCTATCATCAAGGATGAGGGGGAGTCTGGTATAGACGTCTATGCTACTTTTAAGCGAGGAACTCTTTCTAAAAGCCCAGAACATCTCATCTACACCTTCACCCCCAAAACCAACATATTATCCAGAAACATCACATTCATCACGAGTGAGCTTAGCCGACAAATAATCACCGACATGAAGCTTAGCTTCCGAGGTGATTTCAAAATATACTTCTCAGAAAGAGAACCAATCCTCACCTATGATCAATCCTTAGAGCGAGTGTTACTATCCTCTACACTTAACAATGAAGGCACTGGTTCCTTATATTCTCTTAGTCTTCAATTTAAACACAGAATAGCTAATGTACTTGGTTTTGACAGCAGTCGCAAATACACCATTTATCAGGCAAAATCAGATGACATTACAGCAGCCTCAAAGATCGTGGCCTCATTCCCCCCAGACAATGACGGAGGTTGTGACTATTTACTCATTTATAGTGACGTCATCGAGCCGGATCGTTACGGGGGACAAATTGTAAATATCTTAGATGCAATCAATTATCATGACTCTTATTCTAGAGGGGCTCACCCCCTAGTGTACAAGACATTAAATACTAACACGTTGGAGAAGGTGAGCATTAAGATAACAGATCAGTTTGGGCGAAAGGTTAGTTTTGAAGATGGGAGGTCGGTTACGGTAGTCTTACACCTCCGCCCTAAGGTATAACAATATAATCTATATAAATATAAATATATATATATATATATATATATATATATATATATATATATATATATATATATATATATATATATATATATATATATATATATATATATATATATATATATATATATATATAGAAGTGTTTACCCACATCATCGGTTATTATAAGAAGAGGAGTCGGGATGCGAGTACCTTTCCACACACCCTCCCAGAAGGAGTATGGGGAGATCTTCTCCCCCCTCTCTGGGAGATACGGGGTGAGGGGGGGAGCGATGAATGACATACGCACATTCCAAGCGCCTTATCTCAGATCTGGTGGTGGTTTTTTTGGGACCTTAGCCGGCTTGGCTCGACGAGCCATACCATTTTTCATGAAAACTGTAACGCCGACTGCTATCGATTTTGGGAAAAATGTTCTTGGTGATTTAACCAGTGGTAGACGGGATGTAAAGAGCGCTCTGAGAACTCACGGTATTGATGCTCTTAAGACTGTGGGGAAGAAATTGGTAGTAGGCGGGAAAATTAAAAGACTCTCTAGGAGAAGAAAAAATAAAAATAATAAATGTAAACGAGCCCTTGGGTATAAAAATGATGTATTTTCACTACAGTAAGCAGTCATACTTCACCTTTCGGAGGAGATCATGGCGGAGGCTAGTGGAGCTGGGTTGAAAATCCCTGTAGAATATTATACTTCCAGTATTATTGACCAATTTCCTAGAAGTAACAGAATACGTAATGTGGAGAGTTCAATTGCCTCCACACAGCAAATAGACATTCTACCTGTTAACCTACCTATTAATCAACGTTTGCGGGATAATTACTTAGAATTCCGCATCCCCGGAACCCAGGGCGCCTTCTTAGATTTAGCTAATATTGTTATAGATTTTAAGGTATCTTTAACGAAAGATGACGATACCACAAAATTGGAAGAGGATGACCATGTGGAATTTGTTAATGGGTTGTCAAATACCATGTTTAAAGGTGTTCAGGTGTTTTTAGGAGAGCAGGTAGTTGAAACAAATTCTAATTTTAATTATTGGTCGTTTATTAAATTAATTACCTCCATGCCTCCATCAAAAATGTCTTCCTTGGGGAGGATTGGAGCCTTTCGTAGGGACTGGAGTGATGATGGTGTAATCCCTAACGAATTTACTAATACATTTTTTACTGGGGCAACCGCCAAGGATAAAAAATTTATGACCGATTTAAAAGGTAAAGGATTGTCAATGTGTTTTCCCCTACTATTGGACGTAACAACCCTAGACCAATACATATTAGATAATATAGATGTGCGCCTAAGATTGGAGCTCTCCCCACATGCTTGGGTGCTAAATACAAGTGTGGACGATGGCTCTAAGTATCGGCTGCATATGGATTATGCTAAGTTGTGGGTAACACGAGTGTTCCCCTACCCAAGTGCTTACCTAGCCTTAAACAGCTCACTGTTAGCATCCCCCGACCCCATAAGCTATACTTTCAATAAAACCATTTCTAAAACATATGTCCTAGCAGGGAATCAAACTAGTCTCTTAATTGATCAGCCTTGGGCGCAAGTAATTCCTCACAGGATATTCATGGTAATTGTGCCAATGAATTATTTCGCTGGCCTTCACCAAGGTAATGGATTATATTTTGAAAATGCAAAACTGAAAAATATCGCCATGTATTTGAACAATAATGCAATTTACCGAATTGGTGGTGATTTCGACAATCATTATGCCCGACTTTATTACGAAACTTTGAAGACATTAGGCTTAGAGCGTGATTCACTTCTAGCCTATGACACTTTTAATAAGGGAAGATCGATATTCGCCTTTGACTTAACCACCATTCAAACAAAGGATTCCCTCCCTGTGGAGAAATCTGGCAACTTGCGTATGGAGCTTGAGTTTGGTGGTGGTGTTACATATAACAGGCTGGTTTTACTGTTTGGGGAAACGACCGGGGTACTATCCATCGACGGACAGAGAACTGTTCTGTGTGACGTGCGAGCTTAAAAACATAATGAATTGTAATGATATAAATATTAATTTAAAAAATAATCTAGGGGATCGAGCACTCTACCTAGGTTGTTATAATGCTGATGAAATAGAACATTTAAATATCTCATCAAGAAAACCTATTGTTCTCATAACTAATATTTTACCATCACATAGCAGATTAACTATGGGACATTGGGTAGCTATTTATGTTGATAAAGTTAAACATCGAATGTTTTTTTTCGATAGTTATGCAATGTCGGCGGTTACTTATGGACATTATTTTCAAGGATTTATTAAAACTAACACAATAACAAAGGTGTTTGGAATGTGCTACAGACTCCAGAGTGATTTTACCCTTGCTTGTGGACTGTATTGCGTAATGTTCGTCCATAGGGTGAGTCACCTGGGGTTGCCTTCAACAGTACATTACTTACATAATGTATTTTCAAGCGTTAGTTTAAAATTAAATGATAAACGAGCCCTCGCTTATGCGAGACGATATTTTCCTATGAAACATCACTGTGTTAGGACATTTTGTAGAGGAGTAAGGGTTGGTTCTTATAGGTGGTGTAGAGAATATTTTTGTTAGCTAGGCAACCCACCTAACAGGGGGATTACCCCACATATAAAACACCTCTCACCCCACAACCTCCCTAGAAGACCCCCATCCCCCTTATCCTACAAATGGAAGGCGTCTCCCCAGAAACACACGCAGGGAAGATTGAAGTCCTTGAAGGGCCTGGTTAGTATTACCCTCACTTTCTGGTAAAGATTTATTTTTTTTCCCACAATAGAAAGTTTGCTCAACCTCTATTTTACCTCTTCTTTTTTTTCAGTGCAATTCTTAGGACCTGTCCACATTTGTAGAGTAGTAATTCTACGAGGAAGGTCTGCCCCAAACAAGATGCTGTTACGTACCCTAATTGATGATGCCTGCTGTAGAGGACACAAGGTCGCTCCTGCAGGGGGAGAGGTATGTACTAACTGTTCTTAGAGGAAATAGAATATTTTTCAAATAAAAGATATAGTCCTATAAATTATTTTCCCCATCTCTTTCCAGAACACTTCAGATGAGAGTCAGAAGGAAAGTCGCCCAAAAGGCAACCAGCCAACTCACCCCACTCCCCCAAGAGAGGGGGGAGGGGGTCAAGACCTCCCCCCACTCACCACGGATGGGGAGACGTCAGAATTCTACTCAGATGAGGAAGGGGAGGTGGAGGGGGGAGAGGGATAGGGGCCATAATTAACTTCTTATACATCATTTGTGATTTTTACCTAATAAAACATTAATAAATTCTTTGATTTTTTTTAACCCCTGGAGGAGATTTATAATTTAATACCCCTATATAAGACCCACTCAACCTCCGCTGGGTGTGGAACTCTGTTACGGTAAAGTCAAGGCCATTAGGTACGAGGAAGGGTACGGGCGACCACCCTCACCGGGAGGAACCTGTTTTACACCTGCCCCATAGAGGAATGTGGGGGCGTAACTGGCACTCACCCACGAGTGTTTATTATACAAATAAATTCATTTTTACTTAAATATATTGTCATACTTTACTGTATAAATGAACATGATCATAGTGGCACATAATAGATACCTATCTTCACTGTTTTTTCGACTGCTACCACTCACACCTTGGGTGACCTAATATGGAGTGGCACTATGTGGCTCCCCGCTTCTGATTTTCTTATCTGATTACCCTACATAGGTGGCTCTATCTGTCACCAAATAATCTACTGACAAGTAAAATTGAACATCCTAAGGTTCCTAACCAACACGGGATAGATATGATAGAGTCCAGTAGGCTCAGGAATCTGTACATCAATAGATTGACAGTTGAGAGGCGGGACCAAAGAACCAGAGCTCAACCCCCACAAGCACTATTAGGTGATTACAGAGGCTATATGATGTGCGGTTAAGATTTCGTATAGGGACATATGCATGCGTGGCCGACATAAGTAAGGCATTCCTTACGGTAGGTCTACAAGAAGAAGATCACAGTTACACAAAGTTCCTCTGGATCAAGAATCCTAGTGATCCCCACATTGATATAATCATATACAAATTTACATCAGTCTTGTTTCGTGCTACTTCTTCCCCATTTTTGCTTCAAGCAAACTTAGATATGCATTTGAAGAAGTCTAATAGCCCAAATAAAACTGAAATCAGCAATAACCTGTATGTAGATAATTTCTAGGGAACTACGAGCAGTGAGGAAAAACTGCTTAACATATATCATGAGGCTAATCGAAAGTTGATGGGAGCAAATATGCCTCTTCAGTCGTCGGCCTCAAATAATTCTAAATTTAAATCAACTAATTGAAGACGAATTTCCTGACTACAAAGTACCTCAGAAACTGAAGGTACTAGGAGTTGAGTGGAATAAAACTCCAGATGAGTTGACTATTAAATCGGTGGAATCAGACACCGATAACTTATCTATTAGGAAACTACTATAGGGTAAACTGCTTGTGCAGGAATGCTGGCAAAGAAAATAGGTTGGAATGATCCATTACCAAATGCCTTACTAGAAAAATGGCAACAGTTAACAACAGATCTAAGTATCATAAACAACCCTATGTTCCCTCGTAATATAGTAAAATCTGATCCACCAATAAAGTTGCATGTGTTTTGTGATGCCTCAGGAAAGGCGAATGACACTGTAGCCAATTTAGTAACAAATGAGCAGCCCACACTTCTCACATCTATAGCTAGGGTGGCACCGTTAAAGAAACTGTCATTGCTACAGTTGGAATTAATCACTCTACTGTTTGGCGTTAGATTGGTTCATTACCTGACCAAAACATTAAATAACCTCCACTTTACTGAAACAGTGGTATGGTCAGATAATGAGGCAGTCTTACAGTGGGTAAGAAATTATAATAACAAAACTTCCTACGTAAGTAATCATGTAAGTGAAATGCGAGAATTGTCAGCAGAGTACAGACTAAGATATGTACCTACCAAGGAAAATCCAGCTGACTACCTTTCCAGAGGATTGACGTTAAGGCAGTTAGCCAGAACCGAGGTATGGTTCAATGGACCTCAGTGGCAGTGACCTAAACATAAACCACAAGTCATTGTGATCAATGTCACTGTTCTCACTGAGACACCAGAATAACCTCGGAATCTGGCAATTGATCCTAGTAAGTACTCTGAGTTAAGTAAATTACTAGGTGTAACGCAAGTAGTATTTGATTTCCCGAACTGAATGGGGATGAAAGACAATTTCCTAGTCCAATAAAGTAATGGGTCAAGCGAGCCCAGACTGAGACATTTGGGAAGGGTTATGAAATCCTCCCTGATAAATTAATAAAAAAAATCTGGGTCTCTGGTTTGACGCAGACAATAATAATATCCTAAGGTGTGGAGGACGCCTGGAACATGCCAACATAAATTTGCATGTAAGGAACCCAATGTTGCTCCCCCGACATTACATCATCAGCTGGCTAATTGTGTTGCACATACACAAGCATGGCACTTTACATGGTAGAGTACTAGATACTCTCACCGACCTGAGACAAAAGTTCTGGCTTCATCAAGGTCGTCAGACTGTAAAATCAATCATAAATTGTTGTGTAATCTGCCAGAGGTACGACGCTCGGGTGTGTCCTTATCCAGGACCTCCACCACTCCCTAGAGAACGAGTTGTCTACCTTCGTTCTTTTGAAACCACTGGGCTAGATTACACAGGAGCATTAACCCTCACAGGCACTAAGGACAAGGTTCCAGTGAAAGCATACATTTGCCTCTTCACTAACACAATCACCAGGAGAGTACACCTACAGGTGACTCCCGACATGAGTGTTGAGTCATTCTTACAAGCATTCCACAGGTTTGCTGCCCATTGATCATGCCCCAAGTTATGATCTCAGACAATGGGTCCAACTTGGTGGCTGGGGAAGCGTGTCTGGGAGAAAAATGGAATCACCCAGAGGTATATTTTGCCCTCAAAGGCAGTGCCACTGAAAGTTCATACCTCCCAGAGCACCGTGGCATAGAGGTTTCTATGAATGGATGACAAAGGTAGTAAACCGTTACCTTAGTAAAGCCCTACACCGTCAAAAAATCAACCTACAGGAGCTCCAAAATGTTGTCACAAAAATAAAAGTTCGAGTCAACAACTGACCTGCCTCTTTGATGATATCTCACAACAAGAACCACTTGTCAGATAAGAGTCTCTCTTATCTGATGTAAGGGTGATTTCTTAGCTCTCCAGTGTCCCTAACAGACGAGGAACCAGAACATCCTTCATATGTCGGGGGAGTGACTTAGTCCAAAAGTTTCAAACACCTCTCAAGAGTGATAGGCCGGTAGAATAACGTGTGGACTCGAGAGTATCTAACCGCTCTGAGAGAATATCATAACGGAGCAAGTAGCCTCTACAATAAAATTAATCTAAAATTTGGACATATTGTATTGGTAGACGGTGACGGCCCACGTTCAGAGCAATCCATAGCTAGAATAGTTTCTGTGTATCCGGATTACCAGGGCGTCTTAAGAATAGTGAAAGTCAAGTGCTGAAGCACCACTACTCATAAGATATTAGAAAAATTAGTTCCTTTATAGCTAGCAGGAAATGAAGTCACTCACAACTCTATAACACCTGCCACTCCAGAGAGGAACACTCCTGAAAGGAACACACGTCCGGAATGGACTGCAGCACAACATTGCAGAATTAAACTCAAACAATATTACAGCTCTGAGTGAATACAGCTGAATATAAAACGAAGACTGAATTTGGTACAATCATCATTAGCAGAGATGGTTCTGAGGGCCTCAGTGGATGGTCAGTGACCAGTTGCCTGATCAGCTGCAAGTCATAGTGACCAATGCCATTGATCCCACTGCACTTCTGGAATCATACTTGACTGTGGTAATTGATCATATTCAGTTCTCTAAGTAAATTAAAATGTAGTTAAGCTAGAAAATCTAGCATAATCCAATTTAGCACGGCAGTATAATTGCTTAGAGCTTTCCAACACCTGCAACACTAATACGGCACATCCGTACAGCACAGACCTTACTAACCTAATATTAAATTTAAAATTTCGAGGGTGAGTATCAATGTACGTCACTCCTAAACAGTGGACTCCGACCTGTGTTTCTCTCCCCTGGAATTATGTTGGAATTTTCCAACCTTACATTACTAACCCCTGACATAACTAGTTAAAATGGTTATGTCAGGCATTTACTAATAATTCTAACAATATTGCATATATTAGATAAAAGCGCAGCCAAGAATTCCAACATAAACTGGAGGAGGAATTGCGTCAGCCAAACGTCCTGTCCTGTATAATTCCCTTAATGAATCTTTAATATTTCCTGTTTTTATGTTGAAATACTAAAGAAAGTATTTATTAAAGACTTAAATGATTAGTAAATAATAAATATGCCCCTTCCTCCTATAACCAATTATTAAATAAAAGCCCCGAGACGCTTCTAGCATGAATGCTGGGAGGAAGGGCCGGGCGAGTGACGCCAAGCTAAATTAGCACATGGCAGTTGGAACGTGCAGACGCACTAGGCTTCCTAGTGAATTGACGCCATACTTGTGCTCCTGACAACTCACAATTGCACAAATAACCAGTATTTAAACAAGTGCAAACTTACTGAGACCTGCAACAAAGGAACGAAAAAATTCCACACAAGTGTAGAGCTCTACAACAAGGAAGTGTCTCTCCACGTTTTCATGTTAATCAATGAAGTGACCATTTCCGAGACGGTGCTTGGTTATGATACCTGTGACCCCCAAAACCAGGGTAAGCTATCATGTCAGCACTTGCTTAATTTTCCTTTAATATATATGGTGTTGATAATTGTGCAGTACATGATAATTTTTTGGCAGGTAATGAGCCACAAGAACGTCGGTCAACTGTTGTGTCACCAGGATATGTCAGAATACCCGTTGTGTCATGAAGTTATTCCTGATGTATTACCTTGCCAACTAGCCTGTTGCTTCATCCACGGTTCAGGGAATTCTTGAGCCAGAGATCAGGCCATTCCTATGTTGAAGCTTATGCCCCATACCTTTAATACTAACCATTGAAATCTAAGTCATAAGTCTTGTTATTCATTTCAAGTGATATAGATAACATGTAGATACATAAACCCCCCAATTATGTGTAGAGGGTAACACCCTGCAGAATATGTCAATTTTAATATAGTCTGCCTAATTAAATTAAATAAATACAACAATTGCCTGCTGGGAAAATGCCCCACTGCATCCCTAGGAGAAAGGTTCTAAATACATTTAGGTCCATGTCAGACCTAAAACCTTACTGCTAACGCACCAGGAGTTTTAGGAAAAATTGATCAGAATTTAGAGTAAGATTGAATTTTTTCAGAGACCATTTTCGGAGAATATGTGCATAGAATTTTTGTTAAAGAAAATATAGCATTAGCAAGAACATTTTATTTTGTGTCCATTTACTGCCGTGTCACCCATTTTAAGACCGAAATTTTTCAGAGAGCAGTTTAAGACCAAATTTTTTTGAAGACCAGTTTAAGACCAACTGGTCTGCAGTTGGGACTTATTGTAATGACAAACAAGTAATTCTAATGTCCTGGCCTGAACGATTAGGGATGATAATGATTATAGTGAAGCATTCTATAATTTAAAAGAATTTAAGGGACAAAAACTACATTGTTTTGAAGAAAAGGAAGGGGGGGGGATGCTGTGTGTGCAATGGATTTCTTAACTTGTTGGCTAAAGACTTTTATTTTGTGAAATTGAATACATGTTATTACGTTAATTCTTTGTAAATTCTAATGTTCATTTTAATATAAAACTGTAGTAACAATAGCAGCATATAAAACTGTAGTATGAATAACAGCGTATGTTTAGGTACTATTATTATGAATAACTGTATATATTCAAGTATTATGATTTAATCTAAAAGTCTCTTGAATTAAATATGTTTATGTCTAAATATGTGTATGTATATGTTTATGTATTATGATTTTTCTTGAATAACTGTATATGGTAAATGTAAAAATTAAACTTGATGTTTTTTTTTCTGAATATGATTTCTTTAACCTTAATGAAATAAGTTGCTGATAATATGTGGAACTACATACAAGTAAGTTTACTTTGGTATATTACTTAAAGTTGATTGTCACTAAGTAATGACATGTCTTGGTAAGTTTAACAGAAAATATCGTTTAAGAATTAACTTGAAAAGTTACCCATGACTATTGAAGATGTATTTTTTAATTAAGTTGAGTTACGAAAAGATTGCCTTAAGATGTTGGAAGTAATGACATAGTGTACTGGACAGTATCTTTAAATGCACGAAGAAGACTTAGAATGTTTCTTTAATTTACGCAGGTCAGTTAGAAATTAAATTTGACGTCTCTGAGAACACATTTGACAGATCTGAGAATAACTTTCTTTTATTAAGAGGACATTGAGAGTGTCTTTTAATGCATGAAAGGTCTTGCAATAATTCTTTTGATATGCGAAGAATATTTTTGTTAAGATACTTTGTGAAGAAGAGCCCTATATTAATTTTTCATACTTTATGAAAGAGTACTGTTAGTTGATAAATAATGCAAAGGTGATGCTTTTAAACTATTCGAGTTTAACCTTAGATAACATATGTAAATTAATTGTTGGTACAATTTATACAGTGAAAGAGTAGTTTTGTTTAAGAACTGAGTTAGTAAGAACTCCTAAGTTGAAGAAGAGAATTACATTAACAGTTTTAAAAAATAATCAACGGTAAAGGACTGATTAAACAAAAAGTACTTTGTAGCAACTTGTGGAGAATTGGTAATGTTGCTGTTGATAATGCATAACAATGAACTACTTACTGAATGGCAAAAACAATTGGGTTGAATAATTAGTATAAAGATGAACAGAGAAGATGTATGGGAATGCAATGAACCTAGACATCACGTTGCAACTGGTAGAGGGGGGATTGATGGAGGAAAATTGTGAGAAAGGGTAGCAAGATAGGGAAAAACATATGGGGGCATGGAAAGGAGTGTGGGTGTTTGCAAGCAGAAAACAAGATGCACGGAGAACATGTGAGGAAATGTAAATGATTGAAGGATCTTGTAAAAAAAGGTTGGCGAGATGAGCGGAGAACAAGTTAGGACATGTAGAAGAAAAGTCGAAACGTTGTTGTGTATATTTACATAGGAGTTTTGCAAAAATGTGATAAGATACACGGTAATAGCTCTTTAAGTCTCAAGTAGCATGCGAAGGACTAGAGAACATGTAAGATTATGCGATGAACACAGAGAACATGCAAGACTATGCGATGACTTGAACTTGCAGAGAACATGAAAAAGATTGTCTAAAATGTTGTACAGAGAATATGCTATGAACATGGAGTAAACACAAAAATACGATAAGATTATTGAGCAATTGCTACATTTAAAATTGTTAAGGGGAGAACAAAATTGTTCAGGGTGGGGTTTAGTGGGGTGGGGGTGGGAAAATATGGAAGAAGGCAGGAGGGAACAATAAAGATATTTACACATGTGTGGTCAGACTTGTGCTTACTTAGATATGACAGAGCAAGGTAAGGGATGTGAGCGACTTAATTGTTCAGGAATAATTAACTAATTAAGTTTGATGAACATTGAAATGGGACAAGAGTTGGAGCTCGGAATTTGCTTTGACCAATTTTACTATGTACGAAATATAGCGATTTTAAATTTTAGGGTAATTGGGTAGATATTACCAAAGATAAGCGAGGGAAGTAATGTGGAGAACAGGTGCTGGAACTCGGTAACTGCTATGATCTTATTTACTATGTCAGAAGTATATTGGGTTTAAATTTCGAGGAAATTAGACTGATACTAAAGAGATTGTATGAATGAAGGAGGGCGGGGACGGGAGCTAGAACTCGGTAACCTGATTTTCTTTACTTTCTCTTTCAGAAATATGACTGTTTAAATTTCATGAGATTTAGACTGATACTAGCTAAGTTATACAAATTAAATAAGGAGGGGGGGGGGCTGGAGGTGGAGTTCGGTAACTGCCTTTATCATATTTACTACATCTGTAATAACTATATTTTAAATCTTATGGAAATTGATTTGGTAATAGCGGAGTTGTGAGAGCAAACTAAGGAAATGGTGAGTGAGAGGAAATATACAAAGTAATTTGTCCAACTTGGACAGAATCTGGAGCTCGGTAACTAATGGGATGTATTTTACTATGTCTGAAATACAGCTTTTTTAAATTTTAGGGAAATTGATCTGTTAGTAACAAAGTTGTAGGAGTAAAGTAAGGCAGAGGACAAGAACTAGAGCTTGATAATTCCTTTAATCTATTTTACTCTGTTCGAAATGTAGCAGGTTTAAATTTAAGGGAAATTAAAGGATAATAACGGAGTTGAAGAATAAAGTACAGCGGATGACAAGAGCTGGAGCTTAGTAATTGCTTTGTTCTAATTTTACAATCATAGAAATACAGAGGGTTTAAATTTCAGGGGGATTAGACTGTTTGTATCAAATTTACATAAGTAAATTAAAGCGGAGGACGAGAGCTAGAACTCGGTAATTCAAGTTTTCTTTTTTTTTTACTTCGTTTGAAATATCTATCATTTAAATTTCAAGGAAATTTATCTGTTCATAGTGACACTACACTTATTTATGTATAGAATCGTGTTCAAGAACTAACTTCTGATGAACTTTTTAAAAATATTGGCTCAATTTTGTAGAATTCAATTATATCCATCAGAACTCTTTTAAGACCACAGCGAGGATTAAAACTGAAAAAATTTGGTCTTAAACTCGCTCTGACAAATTTTGATCTTAAACTGGTCTCTGATAAATTTTGGTCGTAAACTGGTGACAGCAGTAAATGGACAAAACAAAAAGTAATTACAAAGGGATCCATTTTCTGTCATAAAACGTCTATGAACATATTCTCAAAAAATTGTCTCTGAAAAAATTATGTCTTAAACTAGACTTTAAATTTTTTTGTCTGAAACAACGTGACAGCGCAAGGAATAAAAACTCTGAAAAATTTTCCCTGAAACTCCTGACTCGTTAGCGGAAAGTTTTCAGGTCTGACCCTGGGACCTTTCTCAGGGTGACACGTTATCAGTAAGTTTAAAACAGAATACCGCTAATGCATCAATCAAACTACCTAAATAAAGAGGAGTAAGATGTAGTAATACTGACTGGTGCCTAAATATAGAGGAGCAAGTTCAAATAATGATGACTATTGCTTAAATAAAGAGGAGTAAGATGTAGTAATACTGACCGGTGCTTAAATAAATAGGAGTAAAATGAAGTAATAATGACTATTACATAGATCAAGAGCAGCTAGATACAATACTGACCCTAAATGAAGAGGGAGAAAGACGTAGTAATAATTACAGGTGCCTTAATATGGAGGTGCAACATGCAGTAATACTGGCTGAAGCCTAAATAAAGAGAAGCAAGATGAAGTAAAATGACCATTGCAGAAACAAAGATGAGCATGATGCAGTAATACTGACTGGTGCCTAAATAGATAAAAAAAATGCACTAATACTATGGTTTAAAAAAGATCAATATTTATGTAGTTAGTATAAAATAAAATACATTACACTGGGTAAGATCAACAAATGTGTAAGCTGCTTTACTGGAGGAAGTTATATTTACCCCCAATCAATCGCATGACTGGCGGCCAAATATTGTCACATTCAATAAAGTATGAGAGCCTCCACGGTTCACACAGGCGCCATCGTCACCCTGGGACGTCTTCATAGATTGCTTAGGCGACATGTTGAATTGGTCTGTGTGTTGACCCTTGTGGTCGCTCAGTGTGTGGTGGCGCTCTTGCCCTTGGGACACGGGCTTGCAACTCTCACCTTCTCTAATATTTGTAATATGCTGCAAACTGAATAGTGAAATTCTGTTCGCATGTGGACTCACCAATCATTTATATTACAGATCCCGCCTCCAGGCCTTTGTAGTGCAGTTGATGCGCAACTTGTGAAAGAAATACATACATACACACACACACACACACACACACACACACACACACACACACACACACACACACACACACACACACACACACACACACACACACACACACACACACATATATATATATATATATATATATATATATATATATATATATATATATATATATATATATATATATATATATATATATATATATATATATATATATATATATATATATATATATGACAATGTCAGACCACGGAGGAAAAATGAAACAGGAATTTCCTTAAGTACTTTCGTATATTAAATACATCTTCAGAAGGTCCTTCCTTTGGACCTTCTGAAGATGTATTTAATATACGAAAGTACTTAAGGAAATTCCTGTTTCATTTTTCCTCCGTGGTCTGACATTGTCACATTCTTAATCACGTGTTTATTTTCGTGATATACACACACACACACACATATATATATATATATATATATATATATATATATATATATATATATATATATATATATATATATATATATATATATATATATATATATACAAATATATGTATATATATATATATATATATATATATATATATATATATATATATATATATATATATATATATATATATATATATATATATATATATATATATTAGTATATTTTGGTAGCAGTCTTTCCTGTAGACATATTTTATTAAATATGACCGAAAAAGTAAGATTAATAATTCTAACACGAATTTTCTCAATCTTTCGTACATTATGCTTCACTGTTGGAGGTAAATCAAAAATCACTTCTCCAAAATTCATTTTTATTTCTAGTCTGACGCGACACGGGCGCGTTTCGTAAAACTTATTACATTTTCAAAGACTTCACAAATACACAACTGATTAGAACTTGCGTTTCCCTGATTTTATATCTACATTTGAGTGAGGTGGGAAGGGTGATGTGGCATTACATTTGAGTGAGGTGGGAAGGATGATGTGGCATTAGAGGATATTAATAGGGTATTAAAAGTATCAACACAAGACAGAACACGAAACAATGGATATTGAATAGAAGTGTTTGTAGAAAGCCTATTGGTCCATATTTCTTGATGCTTCTATATTGGAGCGGAGTCTTGAGGTGGGTAGAATATAGTTGTGCAATAATTGGCTGTTGATTGCTGGTGTTGACTTCTTGATGTGTAGTGCCTCGCAAACGTCAAGCCGCCTGCTATCGCTGTATCTATCGATGATTTCTGTGTTGTTTACTAGGATTTCTCTGGCGATGGTTTGGTTATGGGAAGAGATTATATGTTCCTTAATGGAGCCCTGTTGTTTATGCATCGTTAAACGCCTAGAAAGAGATGTTGTTGTCTTGCCTATATACTGGGTTTTTTGGAGCTTACAGTCCCCAAGTGGGCATTTGAAGGCATAGACGACGTTAGTCTCTTTTAAAGCGTTCTGTTTCGTGTCTGGAGAGTTTCTCATGAGTAGGCTGGCCGTTTTTCTGGTTTTATAGTAAATCGTCAGTTGTATCCTCTGATTTTTGTCTGTAGGGATAACGTTTCTATTAACAATATCTTTCAGGACCCTTTCCTCTGTTTTATGAGCTGTGGAAAAGAAGTTCCTGTAAAATAGTCTAATAGGGGGTATAGGTGTTGTGTTAGTTGTCTCTTCGGAGGTTGCATGGCTTTTCACTTTCCTTCTTATGATGTCTTCGATGAAACCATTGGAGAAGCCGTTATTGACTAGAACCTGCCTTACCCTACAGAGTTCTTCGTCGACTTGCTTCCATTCTGAGCTGTGGCTGAGAGCACGGTCGACGTATGCGTTAACAACACTCCTCTTGTACCTGTCAGGGCAGTCGCTGTTGGCATTTAGGCACATTCCTATGTTTGTTAACAAACATAGGAATGTGCCTAAATGCCAACAGCGACTGCCCTGACAGGTACAAGAGGAGTGTTGTTAACGCATACGTCGACCGTGCTCTCAGCCACAGCTCAGAATGGAAGCAAGTCGACGAAGAACTCTGTAGGGTAAGGCAGGTTCTAGTCAATAACGGCTTCTCCAATGGTTTCATCGAAGACATCATAAGAAGGAAAGTGAAAAGCCATGCAACCTCCGAAGAGACAACTAACACAACACCTATACCCCCTATTAGACTATTTTACAGGAACTTCTTTTCCACAGCTCATAAAACAGAGGAAAGGGTCCTGAAAGATATTGTTAATAGAAACGTTATCCCTACAGACAAAAATCAGAGGATACAACTGACGATTTACTATAAAACCAGAAAAACGGCCAGCCTACTCATGAGAAACTCTCCAGACACGAAACAGAACGCTTTAAAAGAGACTAACGTCGTCTATGCCTTCAAATGCCCACTTGGGGACTGTAAGCTCCAAAAAACCCAGTATATAGGCAAGACAACAACATCTCTTTCTAGGCGTTTAACGATGCATAAACAACAGGGCTCCATTAAGGAACATATAATCTCTTCCCATAACCAAACCATCGCCAGAGAAATCCTAGTAAACAACACAGAAATCATCGATAGATACAGCGATAGCAGGCGGCTTGACGTTTGCGAGGCACTACACATCAAGAAGTCAACACCAGCAATCAACAGCCAATTATTGCACAACTATATTCTACCCACCTCAAGACTCCGCTCCAATATAGAAGCATCAAGAAATATGGACCAATAGGCTTTCTACAAACACTTCTATTCAATATCCATTGTTTCGTGTTCTGTCTTGTGTTGATACTTTTAATACCCTATTAATATCCTCTAATGCCACATCATCCTTCCCACCTCACTCAAATGTAATGCCACATCACCCTTCCCACCTCACTCAAATGTAGATATAAAATCAGGGAAACGCAAGTTCTAATCAGTTGTGTATTTGTGAAGTCTTTGAAAATGTAATAAGTTTTACGAAACGCGCCCGTGTCGCGTCAGACTAGAAATAAAAATGAATTTTGGAGAAGTGATTTTTGATTTACCTCCAACAGTGAAGCATAATGTACGAAAGATTGAGAAAATTCGTGTTAGAATTATTAATCTTACTTTTTCGGTCATATTTAATAAAATATATATATATATATATATATATATATATATATATATATATATATATATATATATATATACATACATATATGTCGTATCTAGTAGCCAGAATGCACTTCTCGGCCTACTATGCAAGGCCCGATTTGCCTAATAAGCCAAGTTTTCCTGAATTAATATATTTTCTCTAATTTTTTTCTTATGAAATGATAAAGCTACCCATTTCATTATGTATGAGGTCAATTTTTTTATTGGAGTTAAAATTAACTTAGATATATATGACCGAACCTAACCAACCCTACCTAACCTAACCTAATCTATCTTTATAGGTTAGGTTAGGTAGCCGAAAAAGTTAGGTTAGGTTAGGTTAGGTAGGTTAGGTAGTCGAAAAACAATTAATTCATGAAAACTTGGCTTATTAGGCAAATCGGGCCTTGCATCGTATATATATATATATATAAATATATATGCGAACAAGCCTGAATGGTTCCCAGGACAATATGCAACTGAAAACTCACACCCCAGAAGTGACTCGAACCCATACTCCCAGAAGCAACACAACTGGTATGTACAAGACGCCTTAATCCACTTGACCATCACGACCGGACATAATGAGGTGATAGCCGAGGCTATTTGAACCACCCCACCGCCGGCACTCGGATAGTAATCATGGGCATAGCATTTTACCAAATCACCTCATTCTTTGGGGCACACGTGAGGAACACAAATGCGAACAAGCCTGAATGGTCCCCAGGACAATATGCAACTGAAAACTCACACCCCAGAAGTGACTCGAACCCATACTCCCAGAAGCAACACAACTGGTATGTACAAGACGCCTTAATCCACTTGACCATCACGACCGGACATAATGAGGTGATAGCCGAGGCTATTTGAACCACCCCACCGCCGGCACTCGGATAGTAATCATGGGCATAGCATTTTACCAAATCACCTCATTCTTTGGGGCACACGTGAGGAACACAAATGCGAACAAGCCTGAATGGTCCCCAGGACAATATGCAACTGAAAACTCACACCCCAGAAGTGACTCGAACCCATACTCCCAGAAGCAACACAACTGGTATGTACAAGACGCCTTAATCCACTTGACCATCACGACCGGACATAATGAGGTGATAGCCGAGGCTATTTGAACCACCCCACCGCCGGCACTCGGATAGTTCATTCAGGCTTGTTCGCATTTGTGTTCCTCACGTGTGCCCCAAAGAATGAGGTGATTTGGTAAAATGCTATGCCCATGATTACTATCCGAGTGCCGGCGGTGGGGTGGTTCAAATAGCCTCGGCTATCACCTCATTATGTCCGGTCGTGATGGTCAAGTGGATTAAGGCGTCTTGTACATACCAGTTGTGTTGCTTCTGGGAGTATGGGTTCGAGTCACTTCTGGGGTGTGAGTTTTCAGTTGCATATTGTCCTGGGGACCATTCAGGCTTGTTCGCATTTGTGTTCCTCTCGTGTGCCCCAAAGAATGAGGTGATTTGGTAAAATGCTATGCCCATGATTACTATCCGAGTGCCGGCGGTGGGGTGGTTCAAATAGCCTCGGCTATCACCTCATTATGTCCGGTCGTGATGGTCAAGTGGATTAAGGCGTCTTGTACATACCAGTTGTGTTGCTTCTGGGAGTATGGGTTCGAGTCACTTCTGGGGTGTGAGTTTTCAGTTGCATATTGTCCTGGGGACCATTCAGGCTTGTTCGCATTTGTGTTCCTCACGTGTGCCCCAAAGAATGAGGTGATTTGGTAAAATGCTATGCCCATGATTACTATCCGAGTGCCGGCGGTGGGGTGGTTCAAATAGCCTCGGCTATCACCTCATTATGTCCGGTCGTGATAGTCAAGTGGATTAAGGCGTCTTGTACATACCAGTTGTGTTGCTTCTGGGAGTATGGGTTCGAGTCACTTCTGGGGTGAGTTTTCAGTTATATATATATATATATATATATATATATATATATATATATATATATATATATATATATATATATATATATATATATATATATATATATATATATATATATATATATACATACATATATGTCGTATCTAGTAGCCAGAATACACTTCTCGGCCTACTATGCAAGGCCCGATTTGCCTAATAAGCCAAGTTTTCCTGAATTAATATATTTTCTCTAATTTTTTTCTTATGAAATGATAAAGCTACCCATTTCATTATGTATGAGGTCAATTTTTTTATTGGAGTTAAAATTAACTTAGATATATATGACCGAACCTAACCAACCCTACCTAACCTAACCTAATCTATCTTTATAGGTTAGGTTAGGTAGCCGAAAAAGTTAGGTTAGGTTAGGTTAGGTAGGTTAGGTAGTCGAAAAACAATTAATTCATGAAAACTTGGCTTATTAGGCAAATCGGGCCTTGCATCGTATATATATATATATATATATATATATATATATATATATATATATATATATATATATATATATATATATATATATATATATATATATATATATATATGTCGTACCTAGTAGCCAGAACTCACTTCTCAGCCTACTATTCAAGGCCCGATTTGCCTAATAAGCCAAGTTTTCCTGAATTAATATATATACTATAATTTTTTTCTTATGAAATGATAAAGCAACCCTTTTCTCTATGTATGAGGTCAATTTTTTTTTATTGGAGTTAAAATTAACGTAGATATATGACCGAACCTAACCAACCCTACCTAACCTAACCTAACCTATATTTATAGGTAAGGTTAGGTTAGGTAGCCAAAAAAAGCTAGGTTAGGTTAGGTTAGGTTGGTTAGGTAGACGAAAAAACATTAATTCATGAAAACTTGGCTTATTAGGCAAATCGGGCCTTGAATAGTAGGCTGAGAAGTGCGTTCTGGCTATTAGGTACGACATATATATATATATATATATATATATATATATATATATATATATATATATATATATATATATATGCGAACAAGCCTGAATGGTCCCCAGGACTATATGCGAATGAAAACTCACACCCCAGAAGTGACTCGAACCCATACTCCCAGAAGCAACGCAACTGGTAACTACAGGGCGCCTTAATCCGCTTGACCATCACGGCCGTCAAAAGGAAGTGATAGCCGAGGCTATTTGAGCCACTTCCCCGACGGCAACTCGGATGGTAATCTTGGGCATAGCATTTCACCAAATCACCTCATTCTTTGGGGCACACGTGAGGAACACAAATGCGAACAAGCCTGAATGGTCCCCAGGACTATATGCGAATGAAAACTCACACCCCAGAAGTGACTCGAACCCATACTCCCAGAAGCAACACAACTGGTAACTACAGGGCGCCTTAATCCGCTTGACCATCACGGCCGTCAAAAGGAAGTGATAGCCGAGGCTATTTGAGCCACTTCCCCGACGGCAACTCGGATGGTAATCTTGGGCATAGCATTTCACCAAATCACCTCATTCTTTGGGGCACACGTGAGGAACACAAATGCGAACAAGCCTGAATGGTCCCCAGGACTATATGCGAATGAAAACTCACACCCCAGAAGTGACTCGAACCCATACTCCCAGAAGCAACGCAACTGGTAACTACAGGGCGCCTTAATCCGCTTGACCATCACGGCTGTCAAAAGGAAGTGATAGCCGAGGCTATTTGAGCCACTTCCCCGACGGCAACTCGGATGGTAATCTTGGGCATAGCATTTCACCAAATCACCTCATTCTTTGGGGCACACGTGAGGAACACAAATGCGAACAAGCCTGAATGGTCCCCAGGACTATATGCGAATGAAAACTCACACCCCAGAAGTGACTCGAACCCATACTCCCAGAAGCAACGCAACTGGTAACTACAGGGCGCCTTAATCCGCTTGACCATCACGGCCGTCAAAAGGAAGTGATAGCCGAGGCTATTTGAGCCACTTCCCCGACGGCAACTCGGATGGTAATCTTGGGCATAGCATTTCACCAAATCACCTCATTCTTTGGGGCACACGTGAGGAACACAAATGCGAACAAGCCTGAATGGTCCCCAGGACTATATGCGAATGAAAACTCACACCCCAGAAGTGACTCGAACCCATACTCCCATAAGCAACGCAACTGGTAACTACAGGGCGCCTTAATCCGCTTGACCATCACGGCCGTCAAAAGGAAGTGATAGCCGAGGCTATTTGAGCCACTTCCCCGACGGCAACTCGGATGGTAATCTTGGGCATAGCATTTCACCAAATCACCTCATTCTTTGGGGCACACGTGAGGAACACAAATGCGAACAAGCCTGAATGGTCCCCAGGACTATATGCGAATGAAAACTCACACCCCAGAAGTGACTCGAACCCATACTCCCAGAAGCAACGCAACTGGTAACTACAGGGCGCCTTAATCCGCTTGACCATCACGGCCGTCAAAAGGAAGTGATAGCCGAGGCTATTTGAGCCACTTCCCCGACGGCAACTCGGATGGTAATCTTGGGCATAGCATTTCACCAAATCACCTCATTCTTTGGGGCACACGTGAGGAACACAAATGCGAACAAGCCTGAATGGTCCCCAGGACTATATGCGAATGAAAACTCACACCCCAGAAGTGACTCGAACCCATACTCCCAGAAGCAACGCAACTGGTAACTACAGGGCGCCTTAATCCGCTTGACCATCACGGCCGTCAAAAGGAAGTGATAGCCGAGGCTATTTGAGCCACTTCCCCGACGGCAACTCGGATGGTAATCTTGGGCATAGCATTTCACCAAATCACCTCATTCTTTGGGGCACACGTGAGGAACACAAATGCGAACAAGCCTGAATGGTCCCCAGGACTATATGCGAATGAAAACTCACACCCCAGAAGTGACTCGAACCCATACTCCCAGAAGCAACGCAACTGGTAACTACAGGGCGCCTTAATCCGCTTGACCATCACGGCCGTCAAAAGGAAGTGATAGCCGAGGCTATTTGAGCCACTTCCCCGACGGCAACTCGGATGGTAATCTTGGGCATAGCATTTCACCAAATCACCTCATTCTTTGGGGCACACGTGAGGAACACAAATGCGAACAAGCCTGAATGGTCCCCATCACGGTCTTCCTTTTGACGGCCGTGATGGTCAAGCGGATTAAGGCGCCCTGTAGTTACCAGTTGCGTTGCTTCTGGGAGTATGGGTTCGAGTCACTTCTGGGGTGTGAGTTTTCATTCGCATATAGTCCTGGGGACCATTCAGGCTTGTTCGCATTTGTGTTCCTCACGTGTGCCCCAAAGAATGAGGTGATTTGGTGAAATGCTATGCCCAAGATTACCATCCGAGTTGCCGTCGGGGAAGTGGCTCAAATAGCCTCGGCTATCACTTCCTTTTGACGGCCGTGATGGTCAAGCGGATTAAGGCGCCCTGTAGTAACCAGTTGCGTTGCTTCTGGGAGTATGGGTTCGAGTCACTTCTGGGGTGTGAGTTTTCATTCGCATATAGTCCTGGGGACCATTCAGGCTTGTTCGCATTTGTGTTCCTCACGTGTGCCCCAAAGAATGAGGTGATTTGGTGAAATGCTATGCCCAAGATTACCATCCGAGTTGCCGTCGGGGAAGTGGCTCAAATAGCCTCGGCTATCACTTCCTTTTGACGGCCGTGATGGTCAAGCGGATTAAGGCGCCCTGTAGTTACCAGTTGCGTTGCTTCTGGGAGTATGGGTTCGAGTCACTTCTGGGGTGTGAGTTTTCATTCGCATATAGTCCTGGGGACCATTCAGGCTTGTTCGCATTTGTGTTCCTCACGTGTGCCCCAAAGAATGAGGTGATTTGGTGAAATGCTATGCCCAAGATTACCATCCGAGTTGCCGTCGGGGAAGTGGCTCAAATAGCCTCGGCTATCACTTCCTTTTGACGGCCGTGATGGTCAAGCGGATTAAGGCGCCCTGTAGTTACCAGTTGCGTTGCTTCTGGGAGTATGGGTTCGAGTCACTTCTGGGGTGTGAGTTTTCATTCGCATATAGTCCTGGGGACCATTCAGGCTTGTTCGCATTTGTGTTCCTCACGTGTGCCCCAAAGAATGAGGTGATTTGGTGAAATGCTATGCCCAAGATTACCATCCGAGTTGCCGTCGGGGAAGTGGCTCAAATAGCCTCGGCTATCACTTCCTTTTGACGGCCGTGATGGTCAAGCGGATTAAGGCGCCCTGTAGTTACCAGTTGCGTTGCTTCTGGGAGTATGGGTTCGAGTCACTTCTGGGGTGTGAGTTTTCATTCGCATATAGTCCTGGGGACCATTCAGGCTTGTTCGCATTTGTGTTCCTCACGTGTGCCCCAAAGAATGAGGTGATTTGGTGAAATGCTATGCCCAAGATTACCATCCGAGTTGCCGTCGGGGAAGTGGCTCAAATAGCCTCGGCTATCACTTCCTTTTGACGGCCGTGATGGTCAAGCGGATTAAGGCGCCCTGTAGTTACCAGTTGCGTTGCTTCTGGGAGTATGGGTTCGAGTCACTTCTGGGGTGTGAGTTTTCATTCGCATATAGTCCTGGGGACCATTCAGGCTTGTTCGCATTTGTGTTCCTCACGTGTGCCCCAAAGAATGAGGTGATTTGGTGAAATGCTATGCCCAAGATTACCATCCGAGTTGCCGTCGGGGAAGTGGCTCAAATAGCCTCGGCTATCACTTCCTTTTGACGGCCGTGATGGTCAAGCGGATTAAGGCGCCCTGTAGTTACCAGTTGCGTTGCTTCTGGGAGTATGGGTTCGAGTCACTTCTGGGGTGTGAGTTTTCATTCGCATATAGTCCTGGGGACCATTCAGGCTTGTTCGCATTTGTGTTCCTCACGTGTGCCCCAAAGAATGAGGTGATTTGGTGAAATGCTATGCCCAAGATTACCATCCGAGTTGCCGTCGGGGAAGTGGCTCAAATAGCCTCGGCTATCACTTCCTTTTGACGGCCGTGATGGTCAAGCGGATTAAGGCGCCCTGTAGTTACCAGTTGCGTTGCTTCTGGGAGTATGGGTTCGAGTCACTTCTGGGGTGTGAGTTTTCATTCGCATATAGTCCTGGGGACCATTCAGGCTTGTTCGCATTTGTGTTCCTCACGTGTGCCCCAAAGAATGAGGTGATTTGGTGAAATGCTATGCCCAAGATTACCATCCGAGTTGCCGTCGGGGAAGTGGCTCAAATAGCCTCGGCTATCACTTCCTTTTGACGGCCGTGATGGTCAAGCGGATTAAGGCGCCCTGTAGTTACCAGTTGCGTTGCTTCTGGGAGTATGGGTTCGAGTCACTTCTGGGGTGTGAGTTTTCATTCGCATATAGTCCTGGGGACCATTCAGGCTTGTTCGCATTTGTGTTCCTCACGTGTGCCCCAAAGAATGAGGTGATTTGGTGAAATGCTATGCCCAAGATTACCATCCGAGTTGCCGTCGGGGAAGTGGCTCAAATAGCCTCGGCTATCACTTCCTTTTGACGGCCGTGATGGTCAAGCGGATTAAGGCGCCCTGTAGTTACCAGTTGCGTTGCTTCTGGGAGTATGGGTTCGAGTCACTTCTGGGGTGTGAGTTTTCATTCGCATATAGTCCTGGGGACCATTCAGGCTTGTTCGCATTTGTGTTCCTCACGTGTGGCCCAAAGAATGAGGTGATTTGGTGAAATGCTATGCCCAAGATTACCATCCGAGTTGCCGTCGGGGAAGTGGCTCAAATAGCCTCGGCTATCACTTCCTTTTGACGGCCGTGATGGTCAAGCGGATTAAGGCGCCCTGTAGTTACCAGTTGCGTTGCTTCTGGGAGTATGGGTTCGAGTCACTTCTGGGGTGTGAGTTTTCATTCGCATATAGTCCTGGGGACCATTCAGGCTTGTTCGCATTTGTGTTCCTCACGTGTGCCCCAAAGAATGAGGTGATTTGGTGAAATGCTATGCCCAAGATTACCATCCGAGTTGCCGTCGGGGAAGTGGCTCAAATAGCCTCGGCTATCACTTCCTTTTGACGGCCGTGATGGTCAAGCGGATTAAGGCGCCCTGTAGTTACCAGTTGCGTTGCTTCTGGGAGTATGGGTTCGAGTCACTTCTGGGGTGTGAGTTTTCATTCGCATATAGTCCTGGGGACCATTCAGGCTTGTTCGCATTTGTGTTCCTCACGTGTGCCCCAAAGAATGAGGTGATTTGGTGAAATGCTATGCCCAAGATTACCATCCGAGTTGCCGTCGGGGAAGTGGCTCAAATAGCCTCGGCTATCACTTCCTTTTGACGGCCGTGATGGTCAAGCGGATTAAGGCGCCCTGTAGTTACCAGTTGCGTTGCTTCTGGGAGTATGGGTTCGAGTCACTTCTGGGGTGTGAGTTTTCATTCGCATATAGTCCTGGGGACCATTCAGGCTTGTTCGCATTTGTGTTCCTCACGTGTGCCCCAAAGAATGAGGTGATTTGGTGAAATGCTATGCCCAAGATTACCATCCGAGTTGCCGTCGGGGAAGTGGCTCAAATAGCCTCGGCTATCACTTCCTTTTGACGGCCGTGATGGTCAAGCGGATTAAGGCGCCCTGTAGTTACCAGTTGCGTTGCTTCTGGGAGTATGGGTTCGAGTCACTTCTGGGGTGTGAGTTTTCATTCGCATATAGTCCTGGGGACCATTCAGGCTTGTTCGCATTTGTGTTCCTCACGTGTGCCCCAAAGAATGAGGTGATTTGGTGAAATGCTATGCCCAAGATTACCATCCGAGTTGCCGTCGGGGAAGTGGCTCAAATAGCCTCGGCTATCACTTCCTTTTGACGGCCGTGATGGTCAAGCGGATTAAGGCGCCCTGTAGTTACCAGTTGCGTTGCTTCTGGGAGTATGGGTTCGAGTCACTTCTGGGGTGTGAGTTTTCATTCGCATATAGTCCTGGGGACCATTCAGGCTTGTTCGCATTTGTGTTCCTCACGTGTGCCCCAAAGAATGAGGTGATTTGGTGAAATGCTATGCCCAAGATTACCATCCGAGTTGCCGTCGGGGAAGTGGCTCAAATAGCCTCGGCTATCACTTCCTTTTGACGGCCGTGATGGTCAAGCGGATTAAGGCGCCCTGTAGTTACCAGTTGCGTTGCTTCTGGGAGTATGGGTTCGAGTCACTTCTGGGGTGTGAGTTTTCATTCGCATATAGTCCTGGGGACCATTCAGGCTTGTTCGCATTTGTGTTCCTCACGTGTGCCCCAAAGAATGAGGTGATTTGGTGAAATGCTATGCCCAAGATTACCATCCGAGTTGCCGTCGGGGAAGTGGCTCAAATAGCCTCGGCTATCACTTCCTTTTGACGGCCGTGATGGTCAAGCGGATTAAGGCGCCCTGTAGTTACCAGTTGCGTTGCTTCTGGGAGTATGGGTTCGAGTCACTTCTGGGGTGTGAGTTTTCATTCATATATATATATATATATATATATATATATATATATATATATATATATATATATATATATATATATATATATATATATATATATATATATATATATATATATATATATATATATATATATATATATATATATATATATATATATATATATATATATATTTTTTGGGGAGCCGGTCGGCCGAGCTGACAGCACGCTGGACTTGTGATCCAGTGGTTCCGGGTTCGATCCCGGCGAGAAACAATGGGCCGAGTTTCTTTCACCCTATGCCCCTGTTACCTAGCAGTAAAATAGGTACCTGGGTGTTAATCAGCTCTCACGGGCTGCTTCCTGGGGGTGGATGCCTGGTCGAGGACCGGGCCGCGGGGACACTAAAGCCCCGAAATCATCTCAAGATATATAAGTACGTTTGTAGTTGATAGTGTTGCAGAGCTGCTCGTAATACGCCTACTTTCGACGGCGACGGCTGTTTCTGTTGCCCAGTATCGACGACAGTTGCTATTGTGTTACCTGCTCCTCGGTGTTGGGCGGCTGCATGTCAACCACGTCGGTGGATTAGGCTTTTGTATCGTCCACTATCGACGGCTGCGGCTATTGTACCGTAAACTGTTGACAGCAGTGCATTTTGTATCGCCTACTGTTGACGGCAGTGCATATTGTATAGTCTACTGTCGACGGCAGTGCATATTGTATCGTCTACTGTCGACGGCAGTGCATATTGTATCGTCTACTGTCGACGGCAGTGCATATTGTATCGTCTACTGTCGACGGCAGTGCATATTGTATCGTCTACTGTCGACGGCAGTGCATATTGTATCGTCTACTGTCGACGGCAGTGCATATTGTATCGTCTACTGTCGACGGCAGTGCATATTGTATCGTCTACTGTCGACGGCAGCGGATATTGTGTCGCCAGCAGTCGACAGAAGCAGCAATTGTATCGCCCACTCTCCACACAGTCATAATCAAATTATTAATAATGGAATCAGAGTCTGTCTCCTATGGATCCCATCCCAACTTGGCTTCCGAATGGTTAATGGTACTAATGGATTGAACAAATCATATTCTCTTAATGAATTAGATCATTACACATGGATTGCCTTTGAACAGTTTGAGGCCAGTATAATACCGAGAACTGCGATAACATGTAATGAAGCTGAGACAGAGGGAAATTCACTCTAGTAATGCAATATCGCATTAAACGTCATTACAGACAGACCAAACTATCTATGGGACATCTTATAAAGTGAGTAGACATCTAGACATTAGTTGTGCAATACCTCTGGGAGCTTGCGACCCACGTTGAAGTAAATCTGACATAATATAAACTGTCAGCAGAACTAGTAACATACCTTGCTCACTATGCACTTCAGAGCAAATCTAAATTTACCAATACTTCTTTCACACACATCTTCCAGAAGGTTGGAAGTATTTCACTCGAAATTATGTACTGTCAGAAGTCTTAGCCAAGTATCCCAAGTTTGCTTAGTGAAATTTGTGCACCTGATTGTAAAATTTTCATTGCCGCTGACCGGATGTTTTTTATGTGTATAAGCAAATTAAAATTATATATAACTAGTAAACCATACATGTAAACTGTGTATCTCAGATATTGTTATGGTGCTGTTCTTAGACCTTTTATATTATATAAAACTTTGGATACATTGGTTAAACTAAATAACTTATCAAGACTGTAATGTACTTAGGAAAATTAATTTTGTGGCTCAGTTCCTAAGGTCATTACGTTCTCCAGTACCATACTCCACTACCACTCCCACAATGGGTATATGGACCACTACCACTCACACCATGGGTATATGGACCACTACCACTCACACCATGGGTATATGGACCACTACCACTCCCACAATGGGTATATGGACCACTACCACTCACACCATGGGTATATGGACCACTACCACTCCCACAATGGGTATATGGACCACTACCACTCACACCATGGGTATATGGACCACTACCACTCCCACAATGGGTATATGGACCACTACCACTCACACCATGGGTATATGGACCACTACCACTCACACCATGGGTATATGGGCCACTACCACTCCCACCATGGGTATATGGACCACTACCACTCCCACCATGGGTATATGGACCACTACCACTCACCATGGGTATATGGGCAACAGCACTTTATACCCATAGTGAAGTGCAGATACTGTCAATGTGTTGTGTGGTATAGTGAAGAGCAGATACTGTCAGTGTGTAGTGTGGTATAGTGTAGAGCAGATACTGTCAGTGTGTAGTGTGGTATAGTGTAGAGCAGATACTGTCAGTGTGTAGTGTGGTATAGTGTAGAGCAGATACTGTCAGTGTGTAGTGTGGTATAGTGTAGAGCAGATACTGTCAGTGTGTTGTGTGGTATAGTGTAGAGCAGATACTGTCAGTGTGTTGTGTGGTATAGTGTAGAGCAGATACTGTCAGTGTGTAGTGTGGTATAGTGTAGAGCAGATACTGTCAGTGTGTTGTGTGGTATAGTGTAGAGCAGATACTGTCAGTGTGTAGTGTGGTATAGTGTAGAGCAGATACTGTCAGTGTGTAGTGTGGTATAGTGTAGAGCAGATACTGTCAGTGTGTAGTGTGGTATAGTGTAGAGCAGATACTGTCAGTGTGTAGTGTGGTATAGTGTAGAGCAGATACAGTGTACGCTACTCACCTTGACGTCCGGTGTCGGATGATACTCACCATATTTTGGCTTTTCATATCCGGTCTAATAATTAATCGGCTTTGTGCCCGTTAAACCTTTGGGGTTCTGGTGGTTGGATATATGTATATCTCCACTCTACTGTGTTCCATTCACACGCCTCATGTTGCACAAGCTGTTTCATAGGTCAATATATCTCAGAGGTGTTTCAGATGGCAGGCTTGTTGACCAAATGGTAGAATGGTTGGCTTCTATTTCCGGCCCTCACCTTAGTTCCGTCCCTGGTGAACTCTTGGCTTAGTCCTGGCCCTTGTGACCCCTCACCTTACTACTGGCCCTTGTGACCCCTCACCTTAGTCCTGACCCTTGTGACCCCTCACCTTAGTCCTGTCCCTTGTGACCCCTCACCTTAGTCCTGTCCCTTGTCACAACTCACCTTAGTCCTGTCCCTTGTGACCCCTCACCTTAGTCCTGACCCTTGTGACCCCTCACCTTAGTCCTGACCCTTGTGACCCCTCACCTTAGTCCTGTCCCTTGTGACCCCTCACCTTAGTCCTGTCCCTTGTGACCCCTCACCTTAGTCCTGGCCCTTGTGACCCCTCACCTTAGTCCTGGCGCTTGTGACCCCTCACCTTAGTCCTGGCCCTTGTGACCCCACACCTTAGTCCTGGCCCTTGTGACCCCTCACCTTAGTCCTGACCCTTGTGACCCCTCACCTTAGTCCTGGCCCTTGTGACCCCTCACCTTAGTCCTGGCCCTTGTGACCCCTCACCTTAGTCCTGTCCCTTGTGACCCCTCACCTTAGTCCTGGCCCTTGTGACCCCTCACCTTTGTCCTGTCCCTTGTGACCCCTCACCTTAGTCCTGACCCTTGTGACCCCTCACCTTAGTTCTGGCCCTTGTGACCCCTCATCTTAGTCCTGGCCCTTGTGACCCCTCACCTTAGTCCTGGCCCTTGTGACCCCTCACCTTTGTCCTGTCCCTTGTGACCCCTCACCTTAGTCCTGACCCTTGTGACCCCTCACCTTAGTCCTGACCCTTGTGACCCCACACCTTAGTCCTGACCCTTGTGACCCCTCACCTTAGTCCTGGCCCTTGTGACCCCACACCTTAGTCCTGTCCCTTGTGACCCCTCACCTTAGTTCTGGCCCTTGTGACCCCTCACCTTAGTCCTGGCCCTTGTGACCCCTCACCTTAGTCCTGGCCCTTGTGACCCCTCACCTTAGTCCTGGCCCTTGTGACCCCTCACCTTAGTCCTGTCCCTTGTGACCCCTCACCTTAATCCTGACCCTTCTGGTCAATCTCAAACATTTCTCCAATTTCAATTTCAAATTCAAACAATTTCAATTTCGGTCAGTTTCAAACAGCTGTCTATCAGATAGACAGGAACAGGTGTTCCTGTCTACTTGATAGGGAAGAGTAACTCACCTCCATATATCCAAAAGGCAGACATTAGCCATAGGAGAGACAAGGCCGCCATCCTCTCGGCCACTGGATTGCCAAGATGGTTTCCGTGTAGCTCCATCACACCATGCAGCTGACCGCCCCAGTGGCTGCATAAAAACGTTTATTAATAATAGAAAGTAATTTGTATTCATTATGTATACAGTTATTTCTTTATTTTGTAGTATAAACTTTGCTTGCAGCCATTAATATCAGATAAAAAGCTAACAATGCTGCCGAGAAGGCAACAAGGAGCGTGTTGGCAAGGACAAAAATTATGGTAAAAGAAAAGAAGGGAAGACGTGCCTCAGCCAGACAATAATACCCTTAACATGTACAGTCTTCGCCATAAGTCCCTTTATGTTTTGGATATATTATTTAATTTATAACACAGCTGACTGGTTGTCCACGAATCATTTTGAATTTCGTATTTATATTCCATAGAATATGCATTGAATAATATTGGACTATAAATAAGTATTTTAATTATTTTAATGTAGTAAACACATCGGCAGTCCCCGTGGCGTAATGGTAAAACGCTCGCCTGACGGTTCTCGAGTGCTTTGTCCTGGGTTCGTATCTTGACCGGGGTGGATTTATTGGGCGCAATCCTTATCTGTCGCCTCTGTTTTCCCAACAGTAAAATGTGTACATGGTTGTTAAACAATTTGTCGGGTCGTATTCTATGGACTATTAGTATTCAGAACCTGACCGAAGCGCAATGCGTCCTATTGGCTGTACAAGAATATAAGAACTCTTGTATAGTGCGTTATATTCCACAATTCGTTATGTTTTCTATTATAGAACATTTTATTTAGCGAAGCAGGGGATGTATGGCAAGAATCCGTTTTTTGTGTATAATAGTGAATGACGTGAATTGTGAATGAATGGTAGTATATTTTTTAAAAAAATTATTCTTGAAAGATTTGATATTTCTGCTTTCTGATTAATATTTTATATGCTTTTGTCATTCGTTTTTGTTTCATTATACATTTATTTAGATATTTAGGTACACATAAATACGTTTTTACATCAGAAAATCACGTTTTTAATACCAAATTAGTTGATGTCTAAGACTCAAAAGACTTGTTATATTAAATGTTGATGACTCTCTCTCCGAATTATTTGGAGAGAGAGAGAGAGAGAGACAGAGAGAGACAGAGAGAGAGAGAGAGAGAGAGAGAGAGAGAGAGAGAGAGAGAGAGAGAGAGAGAGAGAGAGAGAGAGAGAGAGAGAGAGAGAGAGAGAGAGAGAGGGAGAGAGAGAGAGAGAGGGAGAGAGAGAGAGAGAGAGAGAGAGAGAGAGAGAGAGAGAGAGAGAGAGAGAGAGAGAGAGAGAGAGAGAGAGAGAGAGAGAGAGAGAGAGAGAGAGAGAGGGAGAGAGAGAGAGAGAGGGAGAGAGAGAGAGAGAGAGAGAGAGAGAGAGAGAGAGAGAGAGAGAGAGAGAGAGAGAGAGAGAGAGAGAGAGAGAGAGAGAGAGAGAGAGAGACAGAGACAGAGAAAGAGAGAGAGAGAGAGAGAGAGAGAGAGAGAGAGAGAGAGAGAGAGAGAGAGAGAGAGAGAGAGAGAGAGAGAGAGAGAGAGAGAGAGAGAGAGAATATGTGAATCAGTTCAGGAATAAAACAAGGTAACGTATGCAAGCATATTATTTCTACCATTAATGCATTTGAGTTTCCAACTGGTCGATGAATCATATTACAAATATCTAATCTATACCTAATTTCGTAGTTTTATTCAGCTGAAATTCGTCATTTCAGTATGAATGCTGCGATGTTTTTCGTCTACTTTCGCATTAGCCGCATTTTATCTCTACAGAATCATATATATCTCATCACAAGATGTTGAATCATGAATACCTGAATGTCTTATACGAAATAATTTACATTGGATATCTAAGTTTGTGAACAAAGCTTCCCTCCCTTAATTACGCCACTGCCTGATGTATATATACTATTACGTGTATCTGAATTTTCCAAATAATCTTTATCATTATTATTTGTGTTTCATATGGCAAGAACAGAAACCTTTCATCTAGTGTGTGTGTGTGTGTGTGTGTGTGTGTGTGTGTGTGTGTACTCAACTAGTTGTACTTACCTAGTTGTGCTTGCGGGGGTTGAGCTCTGGCTCTTTGGTCCCGCCTCTCAACTGTCAATCAACAGGTGTACAGGTTCCTGAGCCTATTGGGCTCTATCATATCTACACTTGAAACTGTGTATGGAGTCAGCCTCCACCACATCACTTCCTAATGCATTCCATTTGTCAACCACTCTGACACTAAAAAAGTTCTTTCTAATATCTCTGTGGCTCATTTGGGCACTCAGTTTCCACCTGTGTCCCCTAGTGCGTGTGCTCCTTGTGTTAAACAGCCTGTCTTTATCAACCCTGTCAATTCCCTTGAGGATCTTGAATGTGGTGATCATGTTCCCCCTAACTCTTCTGTCTTCCAACGAAGTGAGGTTTAATTCCCGTAGTCTCTCCTCGTAGCTCATACCTCTCAGCTCGGGTACTAGTCTGGTGGCAAACCTTTGAACCTTTTCCATTTTAGTCTTATGGTTGACTAGATATGGACTCCATGCTGGTGCCGCATACTGCAGGATTGGTCTGACATATGTGGTATATAATGTTCTGGAAGATTCCTTACACAAGTTTCTAAAGGCCGTTCTTATGTTAGCCAACCTGGCATATGCTGCTGCTGTTATCCTCTTGATATGAGCTTCAGGGGACAGGTCTGGCGTGATATCAACCCCCAGGTCTTTCTCTCTCTCGGACTCTTGAAGTATTTCATCTCCCAAGTGATACCTTGTATCTATACCAATTCTGTTCTGCTCCTTTGCTTTCATACATTCCTTATTAAACCACGGATTCTTCCTTTGCTTCTCTGTTTTTTCCTGTCGGGCTGGGACAAACCTGCTTACAGCCTCCTGACATTTTTGGGTGACATAGTCCATCATGTCTTGTACGGACTTGGTTCCGAGTTCTGTGTCCCAATGTATATCCCATAGGAATTTATTCATTTCCTCATAGTTTCCCTTTCGGTACGCCAGCCCTTTGGTTCCCAGTGTTTTTTTGGGGGTGATAATTCCCAGCTCAACCAGGTACTCAAAGCTCAATACACTATTCCCAAGGGGGCTTCCAACTTAACTTCCCTTATATCCGACTCATTTAGGGCAAATATCAGATCAAGCAAGACTGGTTCATCCCCTCCTCTCATTCTTGTCGGTCCCTTGACGTGTTGACTTAGAAAGTTTCTTGTTGCCACATCCAGCAGCTTAGCTCTCCATGTGTCTGGGCCTCCATGTGGGTCACTGTTCCCCGAATCTATCTTTCCATGGTTGAAGTCCTCCATGATTAGAAGTCTGGATCCGTTCCTGCTAGCCACAGAAGCTGCTCTCTCTATTATATTGATGGTGGCTAAGTTGTTTCTATCATATTCCTGTCTGGGTCTTCTGTCATTTGGTGGGGGGTTATATATGACTACTATTATAATTTTCTGTCCTCCAGTTGCTATGGTGCCTGAAATGTAGTCACTGAAACCTTCACAGTTCTGAATTACCATCTCTTCGAAACTCCAACCTTCTCTTAGTAGCAGAGCTACACCACCTCCTCCTCTCCCTTCTCTCTCTTTCCTCACTACATAGTATCCCTGTGGAAACACTGCGTTTGTTATGATTTTCGTTAACTTTGTTTCTGTGAGTGCTATTATGTCTGGGTTTTCTTCTAGTGCCCATTCTCCAAGTTCACTTGTTTTATTTGAAATCCCATCTATGTTAGTGTACATCGCCTTGAAGCTCACTTTCTTCTGTTCATTTTCATGTCCCTTTCTTGGCAAGCATTCTGCTGGTGTGGGAAGCTGCTCCGTGGGTGAGAGGATCTGTGAGGTGGTTTGCAGAATCTCAGAGGATTTTGGGGTGGGGGGTGAGGGTTTAAGGGAAGGGGGGGACAGTTAGGGGGTGGGTTAAGGAGGTAGGGGAGACATGGAGGATACGCAGTGAGGGGGGAGGAGGGATAGGGAGGGTATGGGATGAAGGGGGAGGGGGGACAGGGGGAAAAAGGTGGGAGGGGGGACAGGGGGGAAAAAGGTGGGAGGGGGGACATGATGGGAATGGGGAAGGGGTGTCAGGGTCAGAATCTGGTGTTGCTGGGATGCTGGTTTTGGGTTCTCCTCTTGTCTCTGGGACTGATGTGTTGAGGGCTGTAATTTCCTGGTTTGCTCCTCTCTCCCTGCGCTTCCTCCTTGCCTCTGCTGCCCTGGCTCTCTCCTCCTTCGTCCTGTCCCTCTGCAGGAATACATTTTTGTATCCCTCCATATGCTGCAGACAACTCTTCCTTTCGAGAATGTCCTCCTTCGTGGTTTCGTTTGTAAACACCACCTTTACAAGTCGGTTTCTGTCCTTGTTGTACCAGCCCAACCTGAAAACCTTCTTTATGTTATGTACAGCCCCTCCCATCTGTAACCCCTTCAGTAGCCCATGTACTGCCTCTCTATCCTTGCCATTCCATTCTTGCCTGTTGGATCCTTCCTGTTCTTTGATGCCTACAACTACCACTGATCTTTTCCTCTCCAGCAGTTGAGTGGTGCACCTTGCTGCTTCCTGTGACGTAGCTGCTTGCATCGCTACCTCCCTCACTGTGTCCATTGCTTCTGAGCTCTTTTTCAGAATATCCGCAAATGTATCAGGTACAGAGGAATTTCCTTCCAGTGTAACATTCCCACCTTCCCTTTGGATGATAATCTGATGCTCGGTCTTTTTATTTTTCTCTGTGAGAGATTTGATCTGCTCCCTTGCTGATGCTAGCTCGCTTTGCA
>NC_091156.1:30487005-30584505 GCF_040958095.1 Procambarus clarkii | reverse complement strand
TTGATAGTCCTAATAAACTCAAACATTTGTTTTGCTCTTGCAAAATAATATTTCTATGTAATAAATCTATGTAGTAAAATATATCCCCGCCAATTTTGTGAAGTGGAAAATTTATCAGTTGTATAAATATAATCCATATAGTCCACTTCCTATCAAATAAACCATACAGGCCATTTAAAATAAATAAATAAAGTAATTTAAACTAATAAACTGGCGGTTGTTTTCCCACATTATTATGGTGTTTTGAACACAGATGATCTAAGAACGAGAATATCAAATAAAGAAGTAATGCAATCAAACAATAAATAATAATTAAACAAATAAATAACCAATCGAAAAAGATGGCTAAAAAAACAGCTAGTAGCCTAGCCTCATTAACCTGAGTGCGTCAGTGCACATAGCAGTGTTACTGAAAATAAATATCTAGCACTATTATTGTTCCAAGTACAGTACAGTAAAATAAGGAGCAAAATTACGTGCTAAACAATAAATTCAGCGAGTAGAATACATCACTAAACTTATTGTTACGCTTTTGCTGAGTTTATTCCCAAAATTCGTGGAGTGCTCTATCCACAGAGTGTTAAAGCATAAATTAAATCGAACCAAATAGTGGCTGCGTTACGACGGAGTTTATCCATTAAATATGTGATGTTTAATTTTGCAAATGGGCACAACTAAATTAATAACATTCAATTAAAAGAAAGTGAATGCGACTACTGCTGCAAAATAAAACCCAATAAGTGTGATGTTCAAAGTAGCAAATGTAGGACATAGTCAAGTACCTAGACAACTGGTTACTACCTAAAGTAGAGGAAAGAAAATTCAAATCACCTGGAGCTATGACTCTTAAATTATATATTAACTCAAATTTAACAGCAGCTCTTGAGTGGTCTTATCATTTAACAATTATATTTCTAGGTGGCAATGATATACACCCATCACGTAATCTGAGATTATAAATAACCTCAGGAGTATAATTAACTTCTTTAAAGCAAACAATTGAACTGTCGTTTTTACTCATACTGAACCACGCCAACCACCGGAAAATAACCATTGGGAAGTGAGAACTGAGTTTTATACAAGCGCAGCCAACAATATTAATTACCGTCTCATGAAAAGAGTACGTCTGGGAGCCACCTATATCCAATTTACTGCTATCCATTCCGTGAGAATTTATCTCCAGACGAGTACACCTCCCACGAGAATCTCAAGCATATGTGGCTAATAAAATAATTAACAATATCAAATATCACACGAGGGTGATGCAAGGCTACTAAACATATATGTATATATTTTTCTTAAATAAGAGAACGATTTAACATAAAAACAAAAACTAAATAAAATATATTGCACCTTTGTCTCTAATGCACAGTATTATATAAATAACTAGTTGCCAACCAGCATTAGGGTATGATATTAAAATTATACCCTTGTGTTGTACTCAATATTGAACAACCTAGCACCATTTACATATTATACAGACCCTTATATAGGGTGGGACCAATAACAACACAAGATGTGTAGTATATATAATCTATTGACTTATATTATCATATACCATATTAATTTATATTTACCTATAATCATCTCACCTTTGAATGGTAATAAGTGTCATTAACCATCCAGCGGTGATAAGGGTGAGCTAGTCTAAGCAATTCCTACAGTGACAATGATTACCTCTCCAAGTATTTATGTGTGATTGTATAAAATATGCCATTTAATTTGCCTGCCTCCACAGAGGTAGAACTGTGGCCTAGTGATTGAAAATTTAACCCTAGGCTATTATTTGTAAATATTGCTCACTTCTGAGAAAATACCCCAGTTATCTTCACCTAAAACTTATGCGGCCTATTAAACTCAACCAGTCAGCTACCATGGCTGATCCATAGAAGACAAAACATGCCTTAGCAGCACTTAAAGGTCACCTGACAAGACAACTCAGTAAATGTGAGAATTTGAGATGTGAGTCTCCAGTTAATTATCAGCAGCTGGAAATCTCACAACAGATGACTGGTAACAAATTCGACCAAGTAAAAAGAATGATCGAGTTTTACCAAATGCATCTCCTTGCCAGTGACACAACTGACGATATGGAGCAAATCATGTTTGACCTGGCCTTGTATGAGGATGACACTCATGCGAGGTTGGTTCCCTTACTCAAAATACTAGCTGTACACTATATTAGTAGGCAGCAACTACTAAAATAGTGTCTCAATCCAGTGGAGCACAGTCAGAGGTACGATTACCACCTCTAGTCTTGCCAGCCTTTGCTGGACTGGACAAGAAAAATTTAGATACTTTCTGGATGTCTTTTAACACTCATGTTGATTCTAAGATAACTATACCAAAGGTGACAAAGTTCACATACCACCAAAACCTCCACAAAAGTGAGGCCAAGAAGGTCATAGCCAATCTGTTCCTTGATGATGCCATTTAGGATGTGGCTAAACAGTTGTTAAAGGACAACTGTCACAACAAAAACCTTAGTATAGCTAATCTCTACTATCACTGAAAAATAATCAACTGGGAAATCAAAGTGTACAATCAGTACTCCTACTAAATTAAATTCTTCCACCTCCACTCCAAAGTGGAACAGGACAGTGTGGGCTCCATTGCAATAGGTCCCTCCAAACCTACAGTTAATTATGGCACCCAAGGCGATGACTCCCAAACGTGTTGTAGGCTGGGGGACGTGTTTGTACTGTAACGATGAAAATTTCATATATCAATACCCAAACTATCCTGATCATGCTGCAAGGGTCAAGCGACTCAGGGAGTTGCACAAATGTACAAGGCGCCTTCGATCTCATAACACCAATACCTGTGAGACCCCATTACGCACCTGTAGCAGGTGTAGTAAAGGTCAGCACCATTCGGTACTGTGTGGAGACATCAAACCAATCTCCAAAACCTAAAAGGTTGAGTATAAAATGACTTCCGCCACCGTACAGTACTGTAAAGTGAGAATGGAAATACGTGTCCTATCGACAAAGTCAATTTGTCAACGAACAGATTTTAATTTTAATTCATCTGCCACTTTGCCCACCTGCTCAACTTATTATCAAAAACAAAAGGCCAATGTCAACACCCACTGGTTATTTGACCAAGGGTCCCAAAAAACATTTGTCACAGAGAAGGTGGCAGATGAATTCAAATTTGAATCTGTTAATCAGGTAAAACTGAATATATCAGGGTTCCTGACCAATACGGGATCCCAAGTCTATGAAGTGGTCCAACCATTAGTACGTGTAGGCAGTTATGCATGACCTGTACATGCTATTGTAGTAGACAAAATCCCATCTGACCTATATGATCATGATCTAGGAACAACAGCCAAATTTCTACAAGACAAGGGGAATATTTCATATATATGGAAATGATCCATGTACGGAAAATAATTACATACAGGTTTGCATCAGTTTTGTTTGGAGGTGTTTCTTCGCTGTTTCTGCTTCATGCAACCTTAGACATGCATTTGAAGAGGTCTAATAGCCCAAATAAAACTGAAATTAACAATAACTTGTATGTAGAGAACTTATAAGGAACATCCAGCGGTGAAAAGGAACTGTGAACATACATCATGAGGTCAATCAAGAATTGTTTGGAGTCAATATGTCTCTCCAGACCTGGGTCTCAAATAATTTAAAATTAAATAAAGCAACTGAATCAGAATTTCTCGACTACAAGGTACCTCAGAAAATGAAAGTATTAGGAGTCGAGTGGGAAACAACGTCTGATCAAGTAACAGTCAAATCAGTGGACCCAGAACCCACCAACCTAACAATGAGGAACTCTCCCAAGTCAGCAAACCTTTCGACCTCTTAGGACTATTAAGTCAAATTTTAATTAAAGGAAAGTTGTTATTGCAGGAAAGCTGGCAGAAACAGACAGGCTGGTATGATCCATTAACTCTTGTCTTACAAGAAAAGTGGCAGGGGGGGCCTAGTGAAGGATCAAAGTATCCTAGAGTCTGTCCCGTGCTCGTAAAAGACAACACCAGTAAATCAACTAATTAAGCTACATGTGTTCTGTGATGCCTCAGGAAGGGCTTACGACACTGTAGCCTACTTAGTAACTAATGAGCAAGCAAATTTGCTCACATCAAAAGCCAGGATGGCACCCGTAAAGAAACTAGTCATTGCCACAACTGGAGTTAACTGCCCAACTGCTAGGAGTAAGATTGTTCATTATCTGACCAAAACCTTAAGTAACATCCACTTTGAAGAAACAGTGGTATGGTCAGATAATGAGGCAGTACTACAGTGGGTAAAAAACAATAATAGTAAAACTCCTTACATGAACAATCGCATAAAGGAGATAAGAGCTGGGTACAAACTCAGATATGTGCCCGACGAAGAATCCTGCTGACTATCTCTTCAGAGCCCTGAAGTTGAAACAAAATATCCCAAATCGAGATGTGCTTCCATGGACCTCAATGGCTAGTCAGTGACCAGTGGCCTAAGCAAAAGACACAAGTCATTGTGACCAATGTCATGGTTCCCACCGAGGTACCAGACCACCCCGGACTTTCGTAGTTGATCTTCTTGAGGTTATCTTGAGATGATTTCCGGGTTTAGTGTCCCCGATCCTCGACCAGACCTCCTTTTTGTTAAACATCCCCAGGAAGCAGCCCGTAGCAGCTGTCTAACTCAAGGGTACCTATTTACTGCTAGGTAATAGGTGCATCAGGGTGAAAGAAACTCTGCCCATTTGTTTCCGCCTCCACAGGGGATCAAACCAGGAACCTCAGGACTACGAATCCGAAGCACTGTCCACTCAGCTGTCAGACCCCAATCTAGCTCGTATCATGTAATTATCATCGTTACCTAGCCTCAACACCTTACATTTGTCGACATTAAACTGTATGTCAATGTTTCGACCTTTTCAAAACCCTATTTAGATAATTTTGAAGTGATAGCTAGTCGTTCAGTGTTTATCTCCCTCCTGATTTAGCTCAACCACTTGGGCTGAACAGTAGAGCAACGGTCTCGTTTCGTGCAGGTCGGCGTTCAATCCCCGACGGTCCAAGTGGGTGGGCACCATTCCCCCCCCCCCCCATCCTAACCCAAATCCTTATCCTGAGCCATTCCAAGTGCTATATAGTCGTAATGGCTTAGCGCTTCCCCCAGATAGTTCCCTTCCCTTCCCTCCTGATTTTCGCACCATCGACAAATTTGCAAATATTGCTGCTCAAACCTAAATCTAAATCATTTATATAATAATGAATAACAAAGCTCTCAGGACAGAGCCTTGAGGCACTCCACTAACACCATTTTCCCACTATGACTTAACTTCATTTATACTAACTCTCTGTTTTCTTTGGTAAAGCCATGCCCTAATCCAACTTAATATAGCACCCCCAATACTATGAACCTCTATTTTTTAATCAGTCTTTCATGTGGCACTATCAAAAGCTTTGCTAAACATGAAAATCAGACTGCTTACTCTGTGGTTACAGGGAAGAAACCATCTTACTCAGTACTCTGACCTCATCAGTTCATCCTCAGACACACCCCATTTGATGAGGAAATCAAAGGTTGTTTGATTTCTTAAGCAAAATGATGGGAATCAAGCACAAATTCCCTAGTGCTCTGAAATACTGGCTAAAATAAGCCCAAACTCAAACTTATTGGGAGGACTTACCTTTAAAAACCATTAATGATCTGGGCCTCTGGATTAACCCAGACAACAATAACATTCTCCGTTGCATAGGTTCGCTACCGATGTTAATTTAGAATTAAACGCTCGTGGTTTCTTCCCTGTAACCACAGGGTAAGCAGTCTGATTAAATTACATATATACACAAACACTGCATCCTAAATGGTGGGGTTCTAAATATCATCTCATTAAGATAACAGTTTTGGCTTCCACAAGGTCGCCAGACTGTAAAGTTTGTTCTTAAATCATGTGTAGTCTGCTGGAGGTACGACACTTGGGTGTGTCCTTATCCAGGACCTCCACGGCTTCCTAAGGAACGAGTTGTCCACCTTCGTCCTATTGGGACCACTGGTGTAGACCACACAGGAGCAATAACTCTGACAATCACTAGGGATAAAATCTCCTTCAACGTATACATTTGTCTGTTTACCATTGCTACTACACGGGGAGTACACTTAGCAGTGCCCCCCCCCCAATATGAGTGCAGAGCCATTCATACAACCCTTTCGCATGTTTCCTGCCCGTTGATCCTGCCCCAAGTTGATCTCAGACAATGGATCCCACTAGGTGACTAGGTGTCTGTACAAGACTTAAGATGTAAGTATCTTGTGGGTTGTGATTGGTGGCAATGGATAATTGGCTAGTTAATTGTTGGAACAAAACCTATTAACATATAACGCCACAATCCCTAACGAGAGGCTAAACATGCTACACTGGTAAAACAGTTGCCTCGACTCTTTGCAAGACCAGATTTACTACCGATTTGGCCGTGATACTTTCTCCGAGTCAGTTAAGTCAAGTGGCAAGAAAACAAAGAGTATGGGAAAGTTCAAGAAAACAGCAGTTAGTACATATAGGTTATTACAAAACAGTGGGTGGTGATGGTGGTGCGGTGAGGGTAGGATGAGTAGTGAGGTGAAAACTGGAGAATGTCAGATGAATGAGGAGTAAGTTTAAGGATGGGAAGGAACAGTGGGTGGGGTGAGTAGAGGTGGGGGCAGGTAAGCCGAGGAGGTGGTTGGGTTGGTTGGCTCAGAGGGGGCTTCTGCCGGCATGACGGACAACAATTTGAAGTTTTATTCTTAGATGTTGATATTTCTTTTTTCTTGATGTCTAGTGAATGATGTCTACTGCCGACAACCGCACGAGTCGGCTGCGCACAAAATTGCAACACTAGCAATGCGTAGCAGCAACCATGGGCATAGACATGCTGCTACTACAGGAGAGCTTGCTCCGAAACGGTTAAGAACCAAAAACCTCAAGCTATCGAGGCATCTTCCATCCATTCGTCAACGGGCAATCCAGGGAATGTGCTATCTATGTTAAATGTAACCTGATCTCCATGCCCATTCTCAGCCTACCCGATTGTGGGCCAGGAACAGAAGTTATGGGAGTATCCATTGAGCTAAGATACGACAAACCTGAAATGTTCAATGTTTATAGGTCTCCACGTGCTGAAATGGATCTGTCAGTGTTATTTGGAATTGCGACCAACTCAAACACAATCATTTGTGGTGATATCAATGCCCATCGTTGTTGGGCACTGGGTTCGAACACAACAAATGAGTCCGGCACTCTCATTGGATATCTACTAGACCAGGTGGCAGAAATTCAAATCCTAAACAAGAATGAACACACCCACATCCAAGGAGGTAGACTAGACCTTAACTTCATTTCAGCCTCCCTCTGAGATGCAGCAACATGGGCAATAGAGCCCACACTCACAAGCGACCAATATGGGATCCAAATTAATCTGGAGTGGGAACTACCCACCCCACCTCCACCAGAAGCCTAGAACTTCACTCTAGCAAAATGGGACCGCTTTCACAACTTCATCTTAGAGTGACATAGAAACTATGTTGTTCCCGTAGACGTTAATCAGGCAGAACAAGAATTTGTCAAAGAAATTAATGTGTAGCCAACCACTCAATTCCACTGAAAAACCAGTCCACCACAACGATTTGATGGTCTTTGTGCATAAACCATGACATAAGCCAGCCCTTCCTTATAAACAAAGGCCAAAAGTGATTTCCATGCACCCACCAAACCCCTGTTTATGAATGAAAAACAGTTTACATGCGACTCACAACTGGTAACGTCCGAACACTTCTAGAACATGTGCTTCATTGGCGACTTTTGTTCGAACCCCCAACACAGTAAATGCTTCACCCACGTACTACACATTCAAATAATCGCCAACAGAACCTAAACACCTTACCTAATCTAACCAATGCCTAAATATGCACAGTATGCTAATGTATTAATAATATAACAGTATTATTTTATATTTGAGAAAATTCCAGTCTTGAATGACCAGCATGTTAAAATTTATGAATGTGTCTTACGGGTTGATCATTGGATGGAATGGACTTGGTCTGAGGACGGGATGCACAACGACCTGGGCTTTCATTCATTTAATGTTGGGAGTTTACTTTTGTAAATGAACTCTATGGCTTGTGCAATATGCGTTTAGGGTTATATCTGATCATATGGTCCAAATCGGCACGAAAAATAATTATTATATAAAATAGGCATTCATTTAAAATATTTAGAGTAAAGAACAGTTTTCCTCGACAATATAATTCAAATATTAATTTGTCATAAATGTAAAATCAAAATGTGGTGTTTCAAGCAACATCTTGGCACCTCGTAAAGCTGTGTTGCAAAGTTTTATCCAACCCCCCCCCCCCCCCCAACACACACACTATGAAAGATACTTTTGACCACAACTGTACATACAGATTATTTCTTTCATTATTCTTTCCTCTTTTCTGTATTCAAAGTGAATATATTAAAGAGAAAAAAATAATATAAGAAATAATCCATAAAGGAGTAAAAACCCAACCCTGAACCAAAACATTTTATTTATTTATAAACAAAAAAACAAAGTACAAAACAGGGAACAGATTGCAAAACAACACATAAAAACAAATAATCGCATTTAGACATGAAACAAAGCAAACACCTTGAAACATAAAAACACATACAAAAGAACACACGAAATCACACAGAACACATTATGGGACAGAGAATGCATATAATACGCAACAAATAAATGACATTAGTACAAGAAAACTTACAAGAAAAAAATACACAAAAATTTACAACATAATCACGAGGATACCATCAAACAAAATGAACAGTAAATCCAAACACTACACATAAGAATATAAATAACATAAAATATGTACAAAGAATAAATCAATGACAGGGACAAAAAATACCCCCCCCCCACACACACAACCCACACGACAAACACACGGAACAACAACACCCAAACCCGCACACAACCACAACACTAACACCCATTACAGAACAAAGACAAAACACCCACACCCCACACACGCACAGACCAGGACACCCACCTGTGCACACAGGCACAGGGAAAACAACAAGCACAACTCAAACATAAACCAACCATACGAATCACTTCTCGGGGTACTCCTTAGCCGGAAGCCGTAAGCAGTAAGCCTCCCAAATTAGTAGTTCGTCGTCAGTAAGCGTACAACCAGGAGCCGTAACAGGCCGAGGCATCGAATCCGCCACACCAAGGATGAAAGGCTGCGCCCGCGGAACCCAGATGGAAGGGCACCAGGGAACAGGTCGCACCAGGTCATCAACCTGAAAACTCAGAGCAGGTCCAGTTCCGTCGATCACCTCTCCGGTCGGGAGGATGAAAGGGAGGGGTATCCCCCTAGGAGGCCTGTCACAGGGCCGCACACTTGCAAGCACACCGGCCCGCCCACCAGGGCGCGCACTTCGTTTACCGCCGGACACCACACCTAGCCCCGCGGTGGTTGGCTTCGCTGGTGCCCCAGTGCCCCCACCAACCAGAACAGGTGCAGAGGCCCACCGTCGCACATCCATCGACACCACCACCACCAGGTCACGATCACCAGGGACAACCACCCACTGAGCGGAGTCACCAGCAGGAGGCATAGTGTCCAACGCAGAAGGCACCACAGGAGGCAACACATCGTCGTCCACAGCATCGTCATCCACCGCATCACGTTCCTCAGCTCACGTCCGGCGAGGCAACGCATCCCGAGCCGAACGACGGCGCTTAACAAGAGGCCGCTGATCGTAGGAACTGTCACCCCCAGCAAGCGGTGTCCCAGAAGAACCAGAGGCAGGCGGCCCCAATGCCGGGGCAGCACAATCACGCAGAACAGTAGCCTCAACAATGCGGGGCAAAAAGCCACTACCATGCACGGAGACCGGAAACGTAGAAGGAAGAGACACAGCAGGCGGAAGGGTAGACAGGACACGTGAGGTATCCATCGGGGATGACAGAACCGGCGCAGGAGAAGAAGCACGTGGGAATGAGGAAACCACCATAGGTAACGAGGTAGAGGTAGTGGGGAAGGGGGAGAGTCTCACACACCACCACCCAGACAACCCCTGGAAGCACACGCCCGTCGTCAGGAGAAGCAGGCACCACCCCTACAGCAGCACCCAACGCCTCCACGGAAGCAACTGGCTGCGAATGCACCTCCGCAACCACCAAACGACGAAGATCTGAAGCAAGAATCCCCAGGTCCCCAGAGCTCACCAGTGGGGCAGACAGAGCAGGGCCAGATGGAACGCCTGCCGAACCCACCGCAGGAACCACACCAGGCACCAGGACAGAGCGTGGATCCGCTGAGGAAACCCCACACACAGAAAAGCAAGGAAAGTCATCCTCCAGGAAAACCGAAGGAGCCTCAGCACGAGGAGCATCACAGCTGGCCGCCACGTGGCCCTCAGCACCACACCGGAAACGGGTTCGTGTCTGACCCTGATAAAATATCCGCAGAGAGAGTCCACGATACGAAACCCTGGAAGGAATAGGGTTTGCAATGCGCATGACGAGCGTATGAGTGCCCAGACGGACCCCTTTCAGCCGGCCCGCACTCAAAGTGGTGAATGGGTGCTTCACCACCACCCCATACTGCGTAAACACTGACATAAGCTCTGCCTCAGGGAAGGTCACTGGCACACCGTGAACACTCACAAATGTCAAGGGCCCCCAGGGATCCGAGATCTCCACAGTCACAGCCGAAGCAGGAACAGGAAGAGAGTGTGCATCCCAGCGTGCCACAGACTCCTGGTAAAGCAGCGACGTGGCAAACGACACTGCCACACGAGTAGGCGAGAACTTCTCCAGCCCCAGCAGATCAGAGACGTCAACACGGAGCACATCCAACAACGTAATCTCCACAATGGGCCAGTCCACAACACTAGAAAAATCGAGTCTCACGGTATGAACCCGCTGAACACGGGTATCAACAGCAAGTCATACCGCCAGCCGGAACCCCGGCGAGCGGGCGCACCGCACCTCAATCTGCTCCCGCCCCCACGCAAGACCAGGCGGCAACTGGCAGGTCAGGCGAGCACGTCCTAACACCCTGGCGGCCAACGAGGCAATCCACGAACCAAAACATAGCAGTCCACATGCATAAATCCAAGCTCGTTAATAAAGTTGCCAAACCCCATGTTTATAAATGAAAAGCAGTGTACAGACGACTCATAACTGATGACGTCCGAACACTTCCGGAACAAGTGCTTTGCTGACGACTTTCCTTCGAACTACAATACTGTAAACAGCCCGTCCTCCAAATAAAGACCAAAAAGTGATTATGTGCACCCGTCAAACCCCCTGTTTATGAATGAAAAACGGTTTACACACGACTCACAACTGCTGACGTTCGAACATTTTTGGAACAAGTGCTTCCCTGACGAATTTTGTTCGAACCACAATGCTGAAATACTTCACCCACGTACTACAAATACAAATAATCACCAACGGAACCTAAACACCTAGCCTAACCTAACTAATGCTCATATATGCACAATATGCTATTATATTATAATATTTATTTATATTTGAGAGAAAATTCATGTTGTGAATGAACATTATGTCAAAATTTATGAATGCGTCTGTGGGGGTCGACCACTGGATGTAATGGACATGAGTCGAAGACGGGATGCTGTAAATGCTTCACCCACATGCTATAAATAAAAATACTCGCCAACCTAAACCTATGCCTTCTTCAAAAGTAAAACCAAAAAGTACCTAAGTTCATCTTCATAGTTTCCTACCTAGTGCCTTAAACTTGCACTGTATCTTGTACTACCCACTCACCCAATATTTATACATAAGCAATTCAATTTCACCATTGTAATCACTGCTATCATCTTATATCATGGTTGTTATATTAAACGCATATTTTACTACATTATACCTAGAAATAATCCTCAAAAAATGCTACAATGAACATGTTGACAATCCTCAAGCTGTATTATAATGAATCTAGTAATCTTCGTCAAATTTTCTGAGAATGTACCTGTTAACATTCTAAATTTTACAAGAAATTCCCTACTTAAAATAATCTGCTAGATTAAGGACCTGCCTGAAATGCAATGCGTGTTAGTGGCTTTACGAGAATGTAAAAACAGCAATGTGTTACAGTTTTTAGTATCCCACGGGTCTTTGCTCCCCCGTACCTAGGTGCCACTGATCACCTTGGGAGCCCCCCAGTCTACCACGACCTGAGATACTACCGGTGTCAAGGCCTTGCATCCATGGCGAGTGGGGAAATCCAGCCTTAATACTTTGTCACTTCCGGCTGAACTTGCCTGCCGTAACACTGGGAAACACAAAAGTGAATTTTGCCACTCACCCATTATCAAGGTCGCCAGCTGGGCACCTGTATTCACGGCAACACTTCTCAGTGGTCGTATTAATTATCATAAGCCAAGAACTCAATGCCAGAATATAATATAATATAATGCAATATTATTTAACTTTCTTTCTTTCTCGCCCCCTAGAGATTGAATGCTCACTGAAACACAATAGTAAAAACAATGATAAGTTTACTGGAGAAAACTACATTGGATCCGCAAAGTAAATAATATGTAGAACTGTCAGACGACAGCAACACTCCTCACACCATCTCTGGTATGGACTGGACTGTATACAGTCAGCTGGACTGTATAAATGCTTCACACCTGTCTCTTGAAATCACTCACCTCCTCTCATTGCCACAATATGTCACTACTCCTACACACATGAGTTAGCACATGCATATATGTGTATCCTGGCACATAGCCTAATCCTACCACACTGGTAATAAGAATAAAGATAATGATCACAGCATAAATAATACTCTAGCTCACCTAGATCATGGGGTAATGGCAGGGAATTTATCTACCTTAATTCACTCTGCTACAAAGTCGACATATCTTCTGGCGATGATCGTTGAGATCCTCTGTCCCCGTGATCGGTCCTCCGTTGATCAAGGTCTGGTACACACAAGGTCCTTAGATGAATAGTAGTTGCGCATCTTCTCCGTGCTCTCTCCCAGAAGGCTGGTCCACCTCCTCCTTCTTAGCACGGAAGGCAGGTCCCTGTGCACGACGTCACCCGTCTCCCACACTGGAACTGTAGACAAACTTGCTGTCTGGTTCCGAGTCCCCTTCGCAATCTTCCAGTGGACTCGACCCAGTCAGGGTAGCTTGCTTGTTATGTCAGAATGCAGCCCGCAGGGCGTTATGCACGACCCTCCCAGTGCTAACGGCCTCCTTCATCATTGATTATCAGCGAAAGAGCTCTTGGCGCTCTAACACCAACTAAGCCTTGCTTCCCTGTACTCCCCAGGAGTCAACTAGTCTTCCTCAACGTCTGTAGTATCAATGCAACCGCTTGGGACCACTGGCTGGGGCATCCTAGCCTCCAAACTGTGAGCTCAGTTGAGCATGTCCACACTCAATGACATGCCGTGACACACTCAGTGCTGCAGGGCACCGGGCCGCCCGAAGTCCTCCGCCCGTGAAGTCACACACCCAAGGGCACCGCGTCATTGGTCAATCCCATCGCGTGACCTTACTTGGCCAATCACCAGACGGCTTACGCTTGGCTCCTTTGGCGGGAAGTTCCTTGCCTTGACGCCATCTTGCAATACTAAAGGGCGTAAGCCATCTGTAGTACCAAAACTAAGGCAGCCAATTCATCTCCCACAAGATAACTTTGTATATCTTTATATATATCAAAACGTTCCCTGAGCACGTGCAGGTTGCAAAGATGACTCTTTATGCAGGAATAGGGAAGATGTATGGTGGGACAACGTGACAAATGCTATGTACTCTCATAAACCCAATGTTCCTTCTTGTGAATAGATAAAGAAATAAAATAAATAAGCAAACACATAACTTAACCTAACCAATGCCTAAATATATTATATATAAATATAAAATATTGCTGATATATAGCAATATTATTTTTATTTGAGAAAATTAATATCTTGATGCAACAGCATGTTAAAATTGATGAATGCATACCTTGAGATGATTTAGGGGCTTAGCGTCCCCGCGGCCCAGTCCTCGACCAGGCCTCCTTTTAGTTACACACTCCCAGGAAGCAGCCCCCACCAGCTGTCTAACTCCCTGGTACCTATTTACTGATAGGTGAACAGATACATCAGGGTGAAATAAACTCTACCTATTTGTTTCTGCCTCCACCGGGGATCGAACCCGGAAGCTCAGGACTACGAATCCGAAACACTGTTCACTCAGCTGTCAGGCACACAGTGAGATGGACCGCTCATGGAATGAACTTGGTCTGAGGACAGGATGCAATAAATTCTACAAACACAAATATTTGCCAACAGAACCTAACCAACGCCTAAACAAATACATAGAAGTTTTATGTATAATAATATTAATTATTATATAAGAACAAGCAAATTTTTAATACACAGTATGTTAAAATTGATGAATGCATCTGGGGAGGACGGGCGCTTCTTTAGACAGTCTAGTGTGAGAGTGGGTTGTCTGGGGAGGAAAGCCGCTGCTTTAAACAGAATACTGTGAGGACGGGTTGTCTGGGGAGGACGGCCGCAGCTTTAAACAGCCTAGTGTGAGAATGGGCTGTCTTGGGAGGACTGCCTCTTCTTTAACCAGCCAAGTGTGAGGACGGGTTATCTGGAGAGGACGGCCGCTGCTTTAACCAGCCTAGTGTGAGGGCGGGTTGTCTGGGGACGACGTCCGCTGCTTTAAACTGCCTAATGTGAGGACGGGATGTCTGGGGAGGACAGTCACTACTTTAGACAGCCTAGGGTGAGGACCGGTTGTCTGGGAAGGACGGGCGCTACTTTAGACAGCCTAGTGTGAGAACGGGTTGTCTGTGGAGGACAGGCTTACCTGCTTGATACCTGCTTGATGGGGTTCTGGGAGTTCTTCTACTCCCAAGCCCAGCCCAAGGCCAGGCTTGAATTTTGAGAGCTTGGTCCACCAGGCTGATGCTTGGAGCGGCCCGCAGGCCCACATACCCACCACAGCCCAGGTGATCTGGCACTTTTTTTAGAAAACAATCTAGTTTTCTCTTGAATATGTCTACGGTTGTTCCGGCAATATTTCTTATAGTCGATGGGAGGACGTTGAACAACTGCGGATCTCTGATGTTTATACAGTGTTTTCTGATTGTGCCTATGGCACCTCTGCCCTTCACTGGATCAATTCTGCATTTTCTTCCATATCGTTCACTCCAGTAAGTTGTTATTTTACTCAGTAGATTTGGGACCTGGCCCTCCAGTATTTTCCATGTGTATATTATTTGGTATCTCTCTTGTCTTCTTTCTAGTGAGTACATTTGGATAAATTGGAAAATATCCCAATAATTTAGGTGCTTTCTCTCGTCTATGCCTGCCGTATATGTTCTCTGTACTCCCTCTGTTTCAGGAATCTCTCCTGCTCTGAAAGGAAGTGAGTACCGAGCAGTAACCAAGACGGGACAGCACAAGTGATTTGAAAAGTACAACCATTGTGATGGGATCCCTGGATTTGAAAATTCTCATAATCCATCCGATCATTTTTCTGGCTGACGTAATATTTTCTTGGTCATGCTCCTTAAACGTTAGGGCCTCGGACATGATTATCCCGAAATCCTTGACATGCTGTTTTTCTACTATGAGCAGATTCAATTGTGTTTTGTACCCTGTATTATGTTTCAGATCCTCATTTTTGCCGTACCTGAGTACCTGGAATTTAGCACTGTTAATTAAACATCATGTTATTTTCTGCTGCGAAATCGAAAACTTTGTTAATATCTGCTTGTAGTTTTTCAATGTCTTCAGCATAGGAAATTTTCATGCTGATTTTTGAGCCATCTGCAAAGGATCACACGAAGCTGTGACTTTTATTTTTGTCTTTATCTGATATGAGAATAAGGAAAAGCAGTGGTACAAGAAATGTACTTGGGGGACAGAGCTTTTAACTGATCTTGGACTCGACTTTATTGAATTGACTGTTACTGTTTGTGATCTGGAAATTGTGTTCGACAGGAAATTGAGTATCCTGCGTCCTACTTTACCAGTTATTCCCACTGACCTCATTTTGTGTGCTATCACTTCATGATCACATTTGTCGAATGCATTTGCAGAGTCAGTGTATACAACATCTGCATTTTGCTTGTCTTCTAAAGCTTCTGAAATTTTGTCACAAAAGCTCATTGAAGCTGTCACAGAAATTTTATTCCTAATCACTCTTTCAAAAACTTTTATTATGTGTGATGATAATGCAACTGGTCAATAATTTTTGCCAAGGCTTTACTACCCCCCCATTGTGCAGAAGAGCTATATCTGCAGATTTAAGCACAGCTAGTATCTCCCCTGTATCCAGGCTCTTTCTCCATATTATGCTGAGCGCTCGTACTACTGGTACTTTACATTTCTTTATGAATATTGAATTCCACGAGTCAAGTCCAGGAACTGAGTGCATGGGCATATTGTCAATTTCTCTTTCAAAGTCTTCCGAGTTCGTGTTAATATCCGTTATATTATCTGCAGCTTGGATGTAATTCATAAAGAAGCTGTCTGGGTCATCAACTTTCATGTTTATTAGTGTGCTAAATATAGCTTCATACTGGCTTCTTAAAATTTCACTAATTTCTTTGTTGTCTTCTGAGTATGTACCTTCGGCTGCAATTAAAGGTCCAATACTGGTGGAGGTTTTTGATTTTGATTTTGCGTATGTGAAAAAATATTTTGGATTTTTCTTTATCTCTTGTATAACTTTCTGTTCCAATTCCATTTCCTCAGACTTGTATGATCGCTTCAACGTTTGTTCTATTTCTTCGCTCTCCTTGTTTAGGTCTATTTTCCTTTCTTGTGAGTTGTGTCTGCCTAAGCATTTCCTTTATTTTTTCCTTCTTCTGTACAGCGTCTGCATTCTCTTTCTAGAGTGGTCCTCTTTCTGACTCTTCTCACAGGCACGTGCTTCAAGCAGACCTTGTCTGCTTCGGCTGTGAGTTGAGCTATTCCCTGTGTGGGAGTTTTGCCGCTTAAGACCGTCTCCCATTGAATGTTTGCAAAGCCCTACATTTATTTTCTCCCAGTCGATCCTCTTATTGTTGAAATCGAATTGATTGAATATCCCTTCTCGCTTGTTGGGTCTCTTAGACCTACTACCGTTATTTATGCTAGTTTATACTTCAATGAGCTTATGGTCTGAGTATGTAGTATCTGAGATTGTAATATCTCTGATTAGTTCATCATTGTCTGTGAATAACGAGTCTCTATCACATCTATATAAATTATAATTTGGAATCCAGGTTTCACTATTCATGTAATCTTTTGTATGAGTTTCCGTGAATGCACCAAATATTGAGTTTAACTCTAATAGGAGGCCATTTATGAACTTAATTACCTTTATTTCTCGATTTTGACTTTTGGCCTTGTATGTTTGCAAATATGAATGATTTTCCATATTGTGTGTCACTTCTGGAAGGTTTTGGTAGTTCTCCCTCCTCTCCTCCCTAACCCAGGGTGTGCTGTTCAGGAAATGGTTTGTCCACTTATGAAGAGGTGCTGATGAGTGTCGTAGTTTCTGTGTAGTTGGGGGGTGTAGTCTTGATGACGAATTGTCATCCAGTCTTGGGCATATCCCCCTCTACAACCTTACTCCTGCAACGTTTCTGCCTGTCTGTTCCTCCCTCTGTTTCTGCCTGCCTCTAAAAATTTCCAGGGTTATTATATTGGACTTCCTCTCTTATATAGCGTTGTACCCAGGAAACAATTTTAGGTTGCTACAACGTATCTGGAAAGTGTTGGACAGTAGTGTTTGTTTTCACGCATTAGATGCGTAATTTTGTGTGGATGTAAATAAGTTTCTGAAACGTATTGCACGAAACGTTAGCTAAAAAAAAATTGAAACCTTGTGGCAACCTTAAATGTTTCATAAACGTAGTTTTTTATTGCTGTTATTTATATAAATGTAGAAATATAAAAGTATATTTCTACATTTAGTAAAATGAAACAAGGTCATAATAAAGGTTAATTCATCATTTTTACTCATATTTTTAGGAAGAGGTCGAGGAGGAAGAATTCCAGGTAAGAGGATGAGGTCGAGGAGGAAGAATTCCAGGTAAGAGGATGAGGTCGAGGAGGAAGAAAGAGGAGGAGGAGGTCGAGGCAGAGGAGGAAGGAGGATGAGGTAGAGGAGGAAGTTAAAGAAGACGTTGAGGAAGAGGGCGAGGAGGAAGACGGAGGAGAGCAAAGAGGAAGGAGGAGGAGGAGGAGGGCGAGGAGGAAGGAAAAGGGCGAAGAGGGAGGAGGAGGAGGAGGGCGAGGAGGAAGGAGGAGGGCAAGGAGGATGGAGGAAGAGGGCGAGAGGAAAGAAGGAGGGCGAGGAGGAAGGAGGAAGACGAAGAGGGGAGCGAGGAGGGAAGAGGAGGGCAAGGATGAAGGAGGAGGAGGCGGGTGAGGAGGAAGGAGGAGAAGGAGGGTGAGGAAGAAGGAAGAAGGAGGTCGAGGAGGAAGGAGAAGGAGGAGAGCAAGGAGGGCGAATAGGAAGGAATAGGAGGACGAGGAGGAAGAAGGAGGGCGAGGAGGAAGGAGGAGGCGAGCGAGGAGGGTGAAGAGGAAGGAGGAGAGCGAGAAGGAAGGAGGAGGAGCAGGGCGAGGAAGAAGGAGGAGGAGGTGGGCGAGGAGGAAGGAGGAGGGTGAGAAGGAAGGAGGAGGAGGGCGAGGAGGAAGGATGAGGGCGAGGAGGAAGGAGGAGGGCGAGGAGGAAGGAGGAGGGCGAGGAGGAAGGATGAGGAGGAGGGCGAGGAGGAAGGAGGAGGAGGGCGAGGAGGAAGGAGGAGTAGCAGGGCGAAGAGGAAGGAGGAGGGCGAGGAGGAAGGATGAGGGCGAGGAGGAAGGAGGAGGGCGAGGAGGAAGGATGAGGAGGAGGGTGAGGAGGAAGGAGGAGGAGGGCGAAGAGGAAGGAGGAGGGCGAGGAGGAAAGGATGAGGGCGAGGAGGAAGGAGGAGGGCGAGGAGGAAGGAGGTGGAGGAAGAAGGAGGGCAAGGAGGAAGGAGGAGGAGGAGGGCGAGGAGGAGGAGGAGGAGGGCAAGGTGGAAGGAGGAAGGGAAGGAGGAGGAGGGCGAGGAGGAAGGAGGAGGAGACCGAAGAGGAAGGAGACGGAGGAGGAAGGAGGGCAAGGAGAAAGGAGGAGGAAGGAGAAGGAGGAGGAGGGCAAGGAGGAAGCAGGTGAGCGAGTAGCAGGAGGGCGACGAGGAAGGAGGAGGAGGAGAAGGGCAATGAGGAGGAGGGCGAGGAGGAAGGAGGAGGAAGGCAAGGAGGAAGGAGGAGGAGGGCTAGGAGGAAGGAGGAGGAAGGAGGTGGAGGGCGAGAAACAAGGAGGGGGGAAGGAGGAGGGCGATGAGGAAGGAGGAGGGCGAGGAGGTCGAGGAAGAAATAAGGCAAGGAGGAGAGCGAGGAACAGGAGGGCAACGAAGAAGGAGGAGGAGGAGGGCAAGGAGGAAGGAGAAGGAGGAAGGCAAGGAGAAAGAGGAAGGCAAGGAGAAAGAGGAAGCAGGAGAGCGAGGAGGAAGAAGGAGGAAGGCAAGGAGAAAGAGGAAGGAGGAGGAAGGAGGAGGGCGAGGAGGAAGGAGAAGGAAGGAATAGGAGGTCGAGGAGGAAGGAGGAGGGCGAGGAGGAAGGAGGAGAGCGAGGAGCAGGAGGGCGACGAGGAAGGAGGAGGAGGAGGGCAAGGAGGAGGAGGACGAGGAGGAAGGAGGAGGAAGGCGAGGAGGAAGGAGGAGGAGGGCGAGGAGGAAGGAGGTGGAGGGCAGAGAGGAAGGAGGAGGAGAGTGAGGAGGAGCAGGGAGAGAAGGAAGGAATAGGAGGTAGAGGAGGGAGGAGGAGGGCGAAGAGGAAGGAGAAGGAGGAGAACAAGGAGGAAGAAGGAGGAGGGGGGCGAGGAGGAAGGAGGAAGAGGGCGAGGAATGAGGAAGAGGGTAAGGAAGATGGAGGAGGAGGGAGAAAAGGAAGGAATAGGACGGAGGACGAAGGAGGAGGAGAAGGAAGGATGAGGGCGAGGAGGAAGGAGGAACAATTCCAGGTAGAAGGATGAGGTCGAGGAGGAAGGAGAATGAATGAGAAGAGAAGGGGATGAGGAGGAAGGGGAAGAGGAGGGGGGAGGAGGGTAGGGGGGAATGAAGGGGACGAGGAGGAAGGAGATGACGGGTGAGGTAAGAGAAGGGGATGAGGAGGAAGGGGAAGAGGGAGAGAGAGGAGGGGTTAGATAAGGGGAAGAGGAGAGAGAAGGTGGGTAAGGAGGGGGGAGGGGTAAGAGAATGTGGGTAAGGAGGGGGAGGAGTAAGAGAAGGTGGGTAAGGAGGGGGAGGGGTAAGAGAAGGTGGGTAAGGAGGGGGAAGGGGTAAGAGAAGGGGGGATGTGGAGGAAGGCGGAGAGGAGGGGTAAGAGAATGGGGATGTGAAGGAAGTGGAAGAGGAGGGGGAGGGGTAAGAGAAGGAAGGGGAAGAGGAGGGGAGGGGTAAGAAAAGGGGGGATGATGAGGAAGGGGAAGAGGTGGGGGAGGGGTAAGAGAAGGGGGATGAGGAGGAAGGGGAAGAGAGGAGGGGCAAGAGAAGGGGGGGATGACGAGGAAGGGGAAGAGAGGAGGGGCAAGAGAAGGGGGGATGAGGAGGAAGGGGAAGAGGCGGGTAGAGGTAAGAGAAGGGGGATGAGGAGGAAGGGGAAGAGAGGAGGGGCAAGAGAAGGGGTGATGAGGAGGAAGGGGATGAGGAGTAAGGGGAAGAGGCGGGGGTGGGGTAAGAGAAGGGGTATGAGGAAGAAAGGGTAGAGAAGAGGGGCAAGAGAAGGGGGAATGAGGAGGAAGGGGAAGAGAGGAGGGGCAAGAGAAGGGGGGGATGAGGAGAAAGGGGAAGAGGCGGGGGAGGGGTAAGAGAAGGGGGGGTATGAGGAGGAAGGGGAAAAGAAGGGGGGGATGAAGAGGAAGGGGAAGAGGCGGAGGAGGGGTAAGATAAGGGGAGGATGAGGAGGGGCAAGAGAAGGGGAGATGAGGAGGAAGGGGAAGATGGGAGGGGGTAAGAGAAGGAAGGGGAAGATGGGAGGGGTAAGAGAAGAAAGGGGAAGAGCAGGGAGATGGGGTGATGGTCACTACGCGCGGGTATGAACACTGTTCCACCCGGGCGATGGTCAGCTGGCTACTACTGACCTTTGCTTGTTGGGACCCTCACGATAACTGTCGCTGCCCCACCATTGTTCAATTGATAATATTAATTTAATTCATTAGTAAAATCGGAGATAAAGTTATGTAAAACATTATTATCTGATTCTTTATTTTTCTTGCTGTATTTTTTGAAGATGAACACACCATAGGCATCTGTCATGTTCACAGAAAACGGTACCATCCGTTTTCTATGTGTGGCGGCTCAGACGCCGAGAGAAGGTAAACAAAGAGAGTACAGGACGCCCGCCAAGCATGGTAGCTACTAGTCATTTACCTTTTAAGTATTAAAGTCAATAACCAAGCAATGACTTTATATCAACCCTACAACCAAGACTTCCTCAGTAACATACAACAGCACATTGGCGACGAGGATGAACTGTGAACGCAGGTATTTGTTCAGCTTAAAACACAAGGAAGGAGAATGCTGTCTCGCCCGGAGGAGGAAGAGAAGCTGTCTGTGAGCACCATACCCGATGCTGTATGCTAACCAATGCTGTATGCTAACCAATGTTGTGTGCTAACCAATGCTGTGTGCTAACCAATACTGTGTGCTAAACGATGCTGTGTGCTAACCAATGCTGTGTGCTAACCAATGCTGTGTGCTAACCAATGCTGTGTGCTAAACGATGCTGTGTGCTAACAAATGCTGTGTGCTACCCAAGCTGTGCTGACTGAAGCTGTGTACTGAGGAATCTGGAAATCTGCTGATGCTGTGTACAAAATGACGCTTTGATGCTGTATACAAAACCCGATGTTATGTATACGAAACACGCTCTGTGCTACAATTCTTCACGCTGTGAACTGACTGCTGTACCAACTACTAACTACTGCTGTGCCAACTGCTGTGCTGCTGTGAGTAGGAACTACGGGCTCACCATAGCCCGTGTTACTTGGAACTTTTTGTTCCAGGTAGCGAATCTTTAACAACAACATGTGAGTAGGAACAACACATGTACACAAGGGCTAGGTAAGACATCAGTTGCTGCTGTATTGTGCACTGTTGTGAACTTTTGCATTAAAATGCTTGTGTGCTTTGCAAAATTAAAGTAATTACAGTGAATTCTTAACTAACATATACAGTGCAGTAAGTTTTTAATATTCTGAGGAACATTTAAGTGATAAGTTTACATTTATTCAGTAAAAATGGCAAATATACCACAATTTTCTGCATTTGATCCTGACTGAGACCAGACAAATCTGTCACAGAGGTGGACCAAATGGCTTAAGAGGTTTGAAAATATGTTGATAGTTTCGGACATCAAAAGTGCTGAAAGAAAGCATGCCTTTCTACTTCATTATTTAGGTGATCGAGTTTATGACATCTTTGACACACTGAAAGACACTGGTGGTGCCAAAGATTATGATATTGCCAAAGCCAAATTAACTGAACATTTCAAACCAAGACAAAATACTGCAATGGAAATTATGCATTTCAGAAGAGCCAGACAACTCTCTAATGAAACTGTGGATCAATACCACACACGTCTGCAGGGTTTAGCAGCCCATTGTGAGTTTGCTGATGTTGACAAAGAAATCAAACAGCAAATAATTGAAACATGCACATCTACACGTCTCCGTCGAAGAGCTCTAGAACTTGTTGATGATGACAGTTCTCTTACCAAGATATTGGATATGGCGCGTCGAATGGAAGATGCTGCATGTGATGCTCGTGTCATGGAGTGCAGTGCCAACAACGGTTCTGCCACTGTTACTAACAGTGATGAGGTACCTAAGGTTCAGGGAGGACACCGTGATCAAAGAAGATATCATGACAAACCTAACAGCAAATTGAGCGGAGAACCACATCACAAATAGGGTCAAGGAACAAGACTCAAGCAGTCACAACGACCCACATCAGAAGGTGTCAACCATAAATGTTACAATTGTGGAGGAGACTACCCACACCAAGATAATGTTTGTCCTGCTCAAGATAAGAAGTGCTATGAGTGCGGAAAACTAGGTCATTTTGGTGCTATGTGTCGTTCCGCACTAAAGAAACCATAGTCAGTGAATAAAAGCACTGTACGAGGATCAGGTCATAGGTGTCGAGGTGGTAAACACAGTATTGCACCTCATATCCAGAGTGTTAATAATGTACAAGACAACATTTCATTACAATCAGTCTCAGATGACAGTGAATGTGAGTACATTTATGGAGTACAAGCAATCACAGAATGGAATGATCTTCCAAACAACCCAGAGACTATAGTATACATTGCTGGTATTTGTCTCAAAGTTCTCATTGACACTGGATCAAACATTGACACCATTGCTGAGTGCCACTATGAAAAATTTAAAAAACAGTTCCCAAAGCTTGAAAACTACAATGGTAAAGCCACTGCCTATGCTTCAAAGGTAGCCTTGTCAGTGATTGGAACTTTCACTGCAGAGATTAAGTCAAAAAGTGCATTGCTCACTACTACATTCCATGTTGTTAGGAATGCAAAGGAGTCTCTACTCAGTTACAAGACTTCAACCAAATTGGGGCTACTTCAGCTTTCTAATGCTGTAGCAGTGGAATCTGCAGACAAGGTTGATGCTATTGTTGCTGAATTTTCTGATCGATTTAAATCCATAGGTTGTTATACTGATAGCAAAGTACATCTGCAAATCAACCCAGATGTAATTCCAGTTGCCCAACCACATCGCCGACAACCATTCCATACTCGCAAGAAAGTCGATGCCGAACTGGACAGGCTGATGGAACTAGATATCATTGAACCAGTAACAGGCCCAACACCATGAGTAAGCCCAATTGTCACTCCACCAAAGCCGAAGAATCCAGATGAGATACGCATTTGTGTAGACATGCGTGTTCCCAACAAGGCAATAATGAGTGAACGCCATCCTATACCCACTGTAGATGATATGATTTACCGCTTGAATGGTGCAACTGTATTCAGCAAGTTAGATTTAAACAAGGCCTGTCATCAGCTGGAACTTGATGATGAGAGTTGCTTCATCACAACGTTTACGACACATCGAGGTCTGTATAGGTACAAACGCCTGAGTTTTGGTATTAACAGTGATGCCGAGGTATTCCAGCACATCATCAGCCAGGTATTGCAAGATATACCTAATGCTTACAACATGTCTGATGACATCATTATTTATGGCCGTACCCAGGCTGAACAAGACAAAGCTCTTCGTGCAACGTTGCAACGCTTATGAGAAAAGAATCTGATCCTAAGCCGAGCAAAGTGTGAGTTCAATCAACATAAAATTGAATTCTTTGGACATGTACTTAGTGACAAAGGTCTGTCTCCAGATCCTAAGAAAGTTGCAGATATCAAGAATGCTGCACCTCCTTCAACGTCCACTGAAGTACATAGTTTTCTGGGAATGGCAAGCTACTGTTCTCGCTTCATTCCAGATTTTGCTACCATTACGAAGCCTCTACGTGAGCTTCTGAAGAAAAGTGCATCATGGTACTGGAGCGATATCGAGCAAAATGCATTTGATGCTGTGAAAGATGCACTAGTAGAGAATGCGACTGCTGCATACTTTGATCCATCAATGGACACTGAGTTAACGGTGGATGCTAGTCCTGTTGGTTTAGGTGCTGTTTTAGCCCAACACAAACCTGGTCAACCAGATTCCAGAGTAGTAATTGCCTACGCCAGCCGTTCTCTCACAGATGTTGAGCAACGATACAGTCAGACAGAGAAGGAAGCTCTTGCTCTTGTATGGGGCTGTGAACACTTCAATGTGTATCTGCTTGGTGCATCCTTCACCACGATAGTGACTGACCACAAACCGTTGGAGACCATCTTCAATAATCCAAAGTCCAAACCACCAGCTCGCATTGGGAGACGGGCTCTTCGTCTGCAACCATACAACTTTACGGTGAAATACAAGCCGGGTGCAGGCAATCCCGCTGATTACATCAGTTGACATCCTGCCAACAGTTCCACCATCACCAAGCATCAGCAAGTTGTCGAGGAATATGTACACTCTGTAACCTGTGATGCAGTCCCTAAGGCTCTCACTCTTGATGAAATCCGTACTGCAACCCTAGAGGACCCAACTCTGCAAGCAACAGTGGATGCATTGACTAAGAAAAAGTTTCCACGCATCCCACCCTCAGGAGTTGACCAAGATGCATTCAAAGCACTTGAACGCATCCAGACAGAATTAAGTGTTATGCAACAACGCGACACTGTGCTGCGAGGTACTCGTATCGTCATTCCAGTTATTCTCCAGCAACATGCTCTGAAGCTTGCACATCAAGGACACCAAGGTCTTGTTAGGACCAAACAGCTGCTACGAGAAAAGGTATGGTTTCCTGGCATTGATCGTCAAGCAAAGGACATGCATGATGCCTGTGTCCCTTGCCAAGCTGCAGTGGATACTTCAAGACCAACACCTCTACAACCTTCACCACTACTTGCTGCACCATGGACGGAAGTATCGATGGACTTCTGCGGACCACTATCAACTGGAGAGTAGTTGATGGTAGTCATTGATGATCACTCACGTTATCCAGAAGTAGAAATCATCACTTCCACATCTGCAAAGGCTGTCATCCCGAAACTCGACAGATCTTTTCAAATTTTGGCATTCCTGAAGTTGTCAAGACGGATAATGGACCGCCATTCAATGGACAAGACTTCGTCAACTTTGTTGAGCATATTGGATTCAAACACCGCCGTGTGATGCCACTACATCCTCAAGCAAATGGAGAAGTTGAGAGATTCATGCAACCTCTCATGAAAGCTGTACACTATGCTCATGCCGAAGGACGATCCTGGAAACAAGCTATGTATGCTTTTCTCAGGAACTACCGTGCAACACCGCATGGAACACTGGGCACGTCGCCTGGCGAACTTTTATTTGGACGTCCTATGAGGATCTCACTACCTGTCATGCCAGCCGAGGTAACGGATAAACGTCTCGCTCAGAAGGATGCACTAGCCAAGGACAAAATGAAAATTGCTCATGATCAACATGCAAGGGAACAATTCATAGAGGATGGAGACACTGTTCTAGATAAAAGAAAAAAAAAAGGGAAAGCTAGATATGCCGTATGATACAAAACCATATAAAGTGATTAGTGTAAAAGGAACTATGGTAACAGCAAGTAATAGAGATCATAGTATAACACGTAATATGGCCTATTTCAAAGTGATTCCAACTAGTGTAGAAAATGATGAAGTGAAAAGTCATACAAAGGAAAAAGAAAAAACGAGCTATAACTCAATAAATAATTCATCGAGGGATATTCTTGTATTTAAGGACTCTCGTCCTAAACGTCATGTTAAATGCCATACACGATTTGATGAATAATTGTGTTCCTTTGTAATGCAAAGTATTTACTTATTATGCTAAACTAAATTTAATATTGTTTGAAAAATGCATATCTCTCATTCAATATTTTGTAACTTTGTATTACAGTTTCTTTCATGTTTGTTTAACAAAATATATGTATTTTTAACATTGAAATCCTTTGTGGTAAAGATTAAGTTGTTTAAATTCTTTGTGTACTTAATTAATGTTAAAGGTATGCAATATCTCTTGATGTGTTAATAACTTACTTTGTGTCAATAACTTTGCTTTGTGCTACAAGCATGGTAGACTTCCTGTATTCATTCTTTTTGAAGAAAAGAAGGGATGTCATGTTCACAGAAAACGGTACCATTCATTTTCTATGTGCGGCGGCTTGACCCCGAGAGAAGGTAAACAAAGAGTGTACAGGACGCCCGCCAAGCTTTTTAGCTACTAGTCATGTATCAGTTTAAGTATTAAAATCAATAACCAAGCAATGACTTTATATCAACCCTACAACCAAGACTTCCTCAGTAACACACAACACCACAGCATCTACCAAGACATGCCTGTTTAATCAAGCGCCCTAACACGTCATGGCAACTCTGTAGGCCTAATGTGTATACGCTCCATGCCTCACACAGGTCCCGTTACTCTCCCTCCCCATCTTCTCTTCCTTCCTCCCTTCTACCCCTCTCCTCTTCCCCTTCCTCCTCGATCTCCTCCTCCTTAATTCCTCCTTGAGCTCCTCTATCTTCTACTCCTTCCTCCTCGTTCTGTTCCTTCCTCCTCGCCCTACTCCTCCTTCCTCCTCCTCCTTCCTCCTCGCCCTCCTCCTCGCCCTACTCCTCCTTCCTTCCCGTCCTACTCCTCCTTGCCCTACTCCTCCTTCTTCCTCGCCCTCCTCCTCCTACTTTCTCCTCGCCCTCCTCCTCGAAGAGTCATTAGAAATATGTGTAGAATAATAAACCATACATTGTATGAGTTAGGGAAAACACCATTTGTCATATAGATACTGTTCTTAAAGATTCTCCCATTTTGCACCCGCAAGATAACATATAAGATTTTAAGGGTTGACAAATGTTAATTTTCTTGTTTGATAAACTGTGCACTTGAGACATAGTTAATTAGAACACTTCAATATATAAGACAACAAAACGTTTTCAGATTCTTTCACACCACTTTCCAGCAACATTTACAATTTATATAAATTGTTTTAGGGAATAATACATAAATTTTATATTTAAACATGATATTAGTGATTAGTGGAATGCATAAGGACTCAAATTGTGTTAAAAAGAGCGATTTTTAGAAAATTTGGAAAAATTTTTTTTTCTGATCATAGAATAACTAAATGTATTTTGAAGGTTTCATTCAGCCATTAAATATCATTCACAATTTATTAATGAATTTTACAAAAAACACCATAAATTTTATATTTAAACATGTAAAAACTATTTGTAATACATTAGTAACAAAATAGTTGTAGAAAAACAATTTACTACTAAACCTATGTGTTTAGATTTTTGGATTAAAAGTTTCTCTATGGCTCTCCTGTACCATTCTCAATGCAAGTCATTCCTACACCTATGGGAAGAGATAGATGAACGTTTTCTATACGATTTGTGTTTGCTGGGTATACATCTCGCATGGAACTCAGGGCAATGAAGATCGTAGCATTTCCTATCTTTAACTGAAAGTTTGCATAACTTAGGGTGGAAATATCTATACTCTATATCAAATGACACCTGCTCTTCCTAACATGTTTTGGTATTTTCAGAAATGCATGAATATTCATTCCGTGCCTCTGGTCTCATATCTGCATTTTCCTTTTGCATAATATCTGCAAATATTTTCATCTGTGCTTGTATTCTGATTGTTTGTACCTGTGCATGCCTTGGCTACCGCTGTGTTTTTTGTTCAAAGTTTCTCGTTTCCGCATTCTTTCTCGGTATTACCCTTGTCTTTCTCCTTGTTGGTTTCATATTTCTCATTTTTTTTCTCGTCTCTCTCATTTTTCTCTCCTTATTCTTATTACCAGTTTGCTCTTCAATATTGCCTACATTTTTGTTTGCATTGTTACAATGCTTATTTGGCTCTCTAAACTCTCAGTCCCTGGGTTGTGTTCAGTGTTCGTTGCTGTCTTTACATATTCTGCATATTTTTCTGGAAGCTTTTGTGTGAATGGAGGCCTATATGCTTCAGTAATGTCATTCATTAGTTTGGTGAGGTTTTCTCATATCCGTCTATCATTGTTACAGATCCGTAGGTACCTTGTCTGTTTGCATAGTGTGTAGGTAATCCTGTACAACTCAGATGAAATCTTATGTTACAAATGATACATACAATCTCTACAACACTCTTCCGAAGTGACTTAAAGCAGCAGCCACACATCTCCATGTTGGGTTTGTTGTGAAGAAGTTATCTGTTTCCATATTTGTGATTTATTATCGACTTATCCCTTTTTGACTTTAGTAATTTTACTGTTTATAATATTGTATTAATATATTTATAATATTATATGTATGTATGTATAATATGTATACAGAATATTTACAATATTATATATGTTTATTTGTTCAACTTTTGGGGAGGAGGTATAGTTATAACAAATAAAGTTCAACTTTATTTGTTTCAACTTTTATTTGTTGTCTAGGGAGGACGACCACTGCTCTAGAGAGCCTAGCTTGAGGGCGGGTTGTCTGGGGAGGACGACCGCTGCTTTAGACAGCCTAGTGTGAGGGCGGGTTATCTGGGGAGGATGACCGCTGCTTTAGACAGCCTAGTTTGAGGGCGGGTTAGTAGTTGGGAGTATAGCTTAACAGGATTTTTTTCTGAAAAATCCCATTTACGCTGTAGGGGGTTCCAGGTAAATTTGGCCAATCCTGTTTACGCTGTAGGGGTTTTCAGGTAAATTCGCTTTTACGCCGCAAGAGATTCCTGCTAAATTTTTCAGAGATATACTTGCTGCTCTGTTACACTCGTTTAAGGTCAAAATAATTTCATAGAAATTTGTTAAATGTTCTTATAGGAGAAATTCAAATTTTTCAGTTCTTACTGTGAATAAACTCTACGGTTTTTGCCTTATTTTTTTGGAATAAGGGTCAATTTGGAGTTAAAGATTTCTTATAAAGGAAATTCAGACCAAAAATCACTCATACATTCTTGAAGTGTTCTTATGGGAAAAATTAAAAAAAATTCAGAGTTCAGTTTATGTATATAATCAAATAAGTTCATATAATCATAGGAGATTTTAGGAGTGTAAGACAGAAATTTGTAAAGAAATACCATTTTCAAAGAATATTGTCATAGAAGTTTTGTTAAAGAAAATAGACATCTTAGCCGTGACTTTTAGTTTTTATATCCATTTACGGCAATTTCATCTGAAAAAGATTTTCAACAGAGTTCATTTTCAAACCAATTTTCTTCACAGTCCATTTAAGACAGAGATTATTTTAGATTCAAATTAGTCCAAGACCAGTAAAATTCTTCAGAGTCCAATAAACACAGAAAATTATTCAGAGACTATTTTCAGACCATTTTTCATCAGAGTCAGAGTTATGCCCAAAAATCACCATAGTTCAGTAAAGACCGAAAATTAGGTAGAGTCCAGTTTAAACCCCAAAATATTCAGATACCATTTTCAGACAAATTTTCATCGGAGTTCAATTAATGAACAAAATTAGTCAGACCCATTTTCGACCAAAATGATTCAGAGTTTTAATTACATCTGAGTTCTTAAAGAGTTCTTATAGAGGAAATTAAAATACAGAGGTACCTCCCATAACGAATTTAATCCGTTCCATGTTCGTCATGTGAAACGGACGTCATACAAAACGAGTGTCCCCCATGTAACCAGTGTGATGCACTGTGTTTATTGTGAAATTTCCCTAGTGTGCATGACATCAAATGTTCCCCAAAATATAATTTTTCTTTGTAAAATGATAAATTACCGTCCCTGAACATGTCTATGTAAAAATAATTACCAAATTCCACTTACTTTGGTTGTGAGGGCGTGGACAAGGTGCGCTGTGACGTCATCAGGGGCTGGTCGCCCGTGTGTGAAGCTCCCAGACACGGTCGCGCAGGCCATTCAAGCACCGCGTGTTGCCACAAATATATTTTCAAATATTTTTCCTATGCATTTCCAATGCGGTTTTATTTGTTTCTTTTATCGTATATGATGCATATTTGTGACCTTTACAATATGTATACAGTAGAATGTTCATAATTTTCCATGAAACTGTGATACATGTGTCAGTAATGTGTCCACAATAAATGTTTATTGTCACAATATTACGTGGTAAAATTGCACTAATATTACAATATGTACAGTTTCACATACTATTTACACAGTAACACACTGTATTACACACTCAGTACTTTGGAGGTGCGTAATAGTCAACGAAGTAGTCCATGGTACACAGCGCGACTTTGCTCTCCTTGCACCAGCTACAGATAGATTTTTGTTTCCTGTTTCATCGTTCTGTGTGCTTGCAAATAATGCACTCGCGTGCACCCTTGGCTTTAGTACTTGTAGGTGGTATGTAGCCAAGCTTGTAAAGCATAAGGTAGTATTGAAACGATTATAGGAAAAGCTCAATTTGTAAGGTAGTCTTGAAAAGATCGCTTTGTAAGGTCCCACACAGGAAGAGATTCAGCTAGCCTCAAAGAGTGTCCATCAGTCAGGAAGAGATTCAGCTAGCCTCAAAGAGTGTCCATCAGTCAGGAAAAGATTCAGGTATTCTTAAAAATATCAATGAACACCACCACCATGGAAGCGCTAACACTGTTCATCTATGCTACTTGTATCAGATGCATCATCACTGAACGCAGAAAACGATTCATCTATGTATCATCTATATACATTAGAGATGGCAAGGGTGGGGCTCAGAGCTACACCTGGATACGCTCGCTGTATCATCCTCATAGGTGCTGTATCACAGGCATCCGACCGTTGTGTTAAGCCCTTATTGCGCCTAGCTTCACCAATGTTATGACCCTTATGTTCTTCAAACAATAGGGTCTGAATTGCACTGACTGAGTACAGTCTTTCAACACCGTGTGGGACAGGTGTTTGAGAGCCAGAGGCACGTGTGCTACAAATGGTTGCTCACGCACTACTAACCCAGCCAGCAGCCCTTGTCTTTCATATTCGTTATAGCAAAAGGTTCGCTCAGTGTTTGTTGGGTAGGCTGCTCCATTATGACAATCTTTCTTTGTTTCAAATGTGTTCCATTTGTTTTGTATTTATCACTTACGTCTCAATAATGGAGCAGCCTACCCGACAAACACTGAACGAACCTTTATGACATTTGTCCATTTTTCAAATTGTTTCAACAGTTCTTTTATTTTTCGTTTTTTTTTTTTTTTAAGAAACATGGAGCAGTCGACCTGTAGACCACCGAACGAACATTTTTGACATTTGTACTGGTTTTCAAAATTCTTCATATTTTTTATTATTTACGTTTTTTGTATGTAAGAAACATGGAGCAGCCTACCTGCCGACCACCGAACGAACCTTTTGCTATAAGACAAATGAAAAATAAATATTGAACACATTTGAAGAAAGGAAAATGTCATAATGGTTTATTCAGTGTATGTAAGGTAGGCTTCTCTATTATTGAGACGTAAATGACAAATAAAAAACAAATGGAACACATTTGAAACAAAGAAAGATTGTTATAATGGAGCAGCCTACCTGCCAAACACCGAACGAACTTTTTTTGACATTTGTTGTATATCAGATATTTCATTTCTTTTTTCCTACAAAAACGTCAATGCTTTGCAACATCTCAGCAGTCACCCTTTTATATCCCAGCATCATTAGCATCTTTAAACAAGAACAACATAATTTATGTGCATTGTCGGAGGCGTCTAAGAATGTGCAAGCAGCAGCGCGACCCCACCATGTGGTGTTGACGTTACTCAAACCAGCGTTCGTCATACGGGACAATTTGAAGCCGATCGGGCCGTTCGTTACCCAAAATATTCGTCTTTTGGGGCAATCGTTATGCGAGGTACCACTGTATTATCAGAGTCCAGTTGAGACCAAAAATTTAACATAGATCATTTTACGACCAAATTCGTTAGACAACACATTTATAAGGATAGTTTTGCTACTAACAGCCCAATGTTAGTCATATTTCAGACGTAGTAAATCAAATAAAGTCAGTAATCAAGTTCTAGCTCCTGTCCCTGCCTTACATTACCTCATAACATCTTTACTAACAGTCCAATCCCCCTGAAATTTTAAACTGTCATATTTCAAAGGAAGTACAATGAAGCCAAACAATTACCAAGCTCCAGCTCTTGTTCTCAGCCTTAGTTTCCTCTCATATCTTCGTTAATAACCCATCAATTTTCCTGAAATTTAAACCCGCCATACTTCTAACTGAGTAAGTAAAGAAAATACATTAAACAATCTCCAGCTCCATCCCCCACTTTAGTTAGTTTGTATATCTTCTTTAGAAGACCAAATCCTGTGAAATTTAAAACTCTGTATTTCCGACAGAGTAAAATAGATCCAAACAATTATCGAGTTCTAGCTCCTGTCCCCCACCATACTTCATTTGAATATCTTCGTTAGTAGCAGACTAAATCCCCTGAGATTTAAAACTGCTGTATTTCAGACATAGTAAGATAGATTCAAATAATTACCGAGCTCCAGCTCTTGTCCCCTGTCTTAGTTCATTTGTATGTAACCTTTAGTAACAGTCCATTTCTGTGAATTTCCATTTAAAAGTGCTGTATTTCTAACATAGTAAAACAAGATCATGTTAGTAACTGTGCGCAGGCATTTGTTCCTGCCTTAGTTCGCTCCTGTAAATTCACTACTATTAATCCAAATCCCCTGAGATTTAAAAATCCCAATACATTTCAGATTCATGTAAAATAAGGCCAATGCTGTTACAGAGTTTCAGCTCCTGTCTTCCGTCTTAGTTCGCTCCTGTAAATTCACTACATCAGCCAAAATCCCCCAAGATTTAGGATCGCTATATTTCTAACATAGTAAAATAAATCAGCAAGTAAATTACCGAACTCCAACTCTTATCCTCCACTTTAGATCATCAAACTTAATTATTTCAGATCAAGACGACCTTTTTTACCTTTTACTCAACCTTTTACCTTCCCTCCTCCTTACCTTTTCATCCCTTACCTCCCCCTTCATTTTGCCCATTCCCCACCTTATCCAAACCTTCAATAATCCTAATGTATTTGTATATTTTCTCTATAGTCAATGTGTTATTCACATTCTCTTTCATGTTTTCTATGTTCACTCTATGTTCCGCAAATGTTCACAGCATGTTCAGTTCAAATTCTCACCAGTTTCTTCATTTTTCTGTGTTTTTGCCATTTTCCCTCTATGTTCTCAGTGCAACTTTTATACTCACTATTCATGTTCTCTTCCATATTTTCTGTATTCTTTGTCATTATTCATGTTCTCTGCAAGTTCATATTCTCTGCATGTTCACCATGTTCATCACCTTCTCTTTCATGTTTTCTGTGTTCTTTGTCATATTCCTCATATGTTCACTGTGTTCATTATCTTACATGTTTTCTGTGTTCTTTTTTATGTTCTCAATGTTCTTAGCATATTCTTCACAAGTTCATTGTTCATTCTTTGCATTTTCTATATTCGTTGTCATCTTTTCTTGTTCAGTTCATATTCCCCACAAGTTCACTGAGCTCATCACATTGTCTTACATGCTCTTTAAAATAATATGTACTAAGACATTCATTTCTTAACGTTCCTTATCTAAAATCATTCGCCAATCAACTAAAAAATAGTCAAGGGAAACTAAAACTATTCTCCAATCAACTGAAAATTGTCATATTCTTAAATTTTAACTATAATATTCGTCAATCAACTAAAAAAATAGTCAGTATTAACCTCGTTCAACACTAATCTTATCTAATATAACCATTTTCTCTTAGCTAAATAGTCAAAGGAAAATTTCAATCACTGTTCATAACTAACTTTATCCATCATCAATCAACTAAAAAATAATAAATTTATTCATTTCTTAACCAAAAAAGATTCGTCAATCAACTGAAAATAGCCATGTTCATCATGTCTTCTTGTCGTTTCTTAACCAAATAACACTTCTCTCAACTGAAATAGTCAAATGTAACTTCGTTGAACACTTTCTTAGCTGAAATAACCTGTTTCTCTTCGTTAAAAATATATCTTCTTTCAGCACTTTCGTAACTAACAATATACTTCCGGGAGTAAGTAAAACAGTCAAAGACACTCTTCGAGACATAAATGACACAATCAAAGACATCAATGACTCAATCAAAGACACCAAAAATACTCTTTGAGACATCAAGGACACATTCAGACATACTCAAAGACACAAATAACACACTCAAAGACATCAAAGTTATTCTTAGAGACATCAAAAGTTATTCTCATATCTTCAAAAGTTGTTCTTTATGTCATCAAAGGTATTCTCAGAAAAGCTTTCAAGGACATCTTCGTTCATCAAAGTTATTCTCTAAGTAACCTTCGTTATTCAGAGAAGCTTCCTATGACGTCTTCGTTAATCAAAGTTATTCTCAGTCATCAAAGTTATTCTCAGAGTCATCAAAAGTTATTCTCAGAGTCATCAAAGTTATTCTCAGAGTCATGTTCTCACTTCCTCTTTCTCTCTTTTCCACCCTCTCCCTCCCTCTCTTCCCCTTCTTTGCTCTCCTTCCCTTGCTCCCCTTCCTATGCTCTTACTCCCTTGCTCTCTTGTTTTTTTTCTCAATTTCAAGTCTTAGTAGCTCTGACTCTTTACTACTATACTTATATTACTAAGGTTAATGAACTTATATAACAAAACAAATTAAAAGAAGGAAGGAAGGTTAAGTGGGAAGGCGGGTTTGGGTAAAATATACAAAAATGAGAAACAAAATTATATCTGTAAGGTTAAGTTAAGTACAATATATTCAACAAAATATATCCAACACAAAAAACTAAATCTGAAAGGTTAGGTTAAAGGTGGAGAATAAGAACATATTATATAAAACCTAAAAAATACACTAAGATCAAAAGAGGTTATGTTAAAGGGGGAAAGAATAAGAACAATTATAATAAACATAATAAATACAACTTATGAGGAACTTGACGAACTTTAAGTAAAAAATATACAAAGTGCATAAACCGACATATCTAACAAATATCTCTTTAAATGCTAAAATACCCTAACTTTAACAAACAACCCTTGAAATGCATAAACATCCATTTGAGAAATTAACCCTTGAAAACGAGTAAATGCCCATATATAACAAAATCTTTTGAAATGCTTAAACACCCAATCTCTAACAAATAGCACTTGAAATGTATAACATAACCATTTGAGAAATTAACCCTTGAAAAGAACAAATGACATTGATTAACGAAACATTAAAAGACTAGCAGGAATATTTATGTAAGTTAGATCATATGTAGTTGGGAAAGTTGGACTAGGTAAGTTAGGTTGGCTTATGTTAGGTAAGTTAAGTCAGGACAAATTGGGTAAGTTACATTAGGTGAAGGAAGTTAGATAGATGAGGGTAGATAAGTTATGTTATGTAAGTTAAGTTAGTAAGCTAGGTTAGCTTAGGTAAGTTACGTTAGATTAGGTTAGGTTAGGTTAAGTAGGATATTTTAAGTTAGGATAGGATTGCTTAAGCACTTTAAGTTTGGTTAGGTTATGCAAGTTTAGTTATGTTAGGTTAAGTTAGGTTAGGTTAAGTTAGGTAATTTACGTTAAGTTAGGATAGGTTAGAATAGGTTAAGTTAGATTAGGCTGGATTAGGTTAAGGTTAAGTTAGGTTAATTTAGGCTAGGATAGGTTAGGTTCGGTTAGATAAGTTAGGATGTTGACCAGACCACACACTAGAAGGTGAAGGGACGAAGACGTTTCGGTCCGACCTGGACTATTCTCACAATTGACTTGAGATTGGTCCAGGACAGACCAAAACGTCTTCGTCCCTTTACCTTCTAATGTGTGGTCTGGTTAACATACTTTAGCCACGTTATTGTGACTCATTGCCTGCATAAGTTAGGATAGATTAGGTTATGCAGGTTAAGTTAGGTTAGGTTAGATTAGGTTAAGTTTGGTTAGGTTGGGTCGGGTTAGGTTAGGGTAGTTAAGTTAGGATAGATAAGATTGGATAGTTAGGACAGTTAGGATAGGATATGTTAAGTTAGGTTAAGTTAGGTTAAGATAGGATACGTTAGGTTTGGTTAGGTTAGATTAGGTTGTTTCGGGTTAGGTTAGGGTAGTTAAGTTAGGATTTATAAGATTGGATAGTTAGGATAGGATATGTTAGGTTAGGTTAAGATAGGATACGTTAGGTTAGGTTAGGTAAAGATAGGATAGGTTAGGTTAAGTTAGGTAAGTTGCATTAAGTAAGGATAGGTAAAGTTGGGCTAGGTTGGATTAGGTTAGATTAGTTAAGCTAGGTTAGGTAAGACAGACTAGGTTAATTAGGTTAGGTTAGTTATGTTAAGTTATGATAGGTTAGGTTAGGTTAAGATAGGTTAAGTTAGGATAGGTTAGGTTAGGTTAAGATAGGTTAAGTTAGGATAGGTTATGTTAGGTTGGGTTAAGTTTGGTTAGGTTAAGATAGGCAAGATAAACTAGGTTAGTAAGGTTAGGTTAGTTATGTTAAGTTAGGATAGGTTAGGTTAGGATAGGTTAAGTTAGGATTGGTTAAGTTAGGTTAGGTTAAGTTAGGTTAGGTTAAGATAGGTTATATTAGGTTAAGTTAGGTAAGTTATGTTAATTTAGGACAGGCTAGGTTAGGTTAAGTTTAGGTTAAGATAGGTTAGGTTAAGTTAGATAAGTTGTGTTGGGTTAGGATAGGTTAAGTTAGGTTAGGTTGGATTAGGTTAGGTTAGTTAAGTTAGGATAGGTTATGTTAAGCAATTTAAGTGAGGTTAAGTTAAGTTGGGATAGGCTAGGTTAAGTTAGGTAAGTTATGTTAAGTTAGGATAGGTTAAGTTAGGTTGGGTTAGGTTAGGCTAAGTTATAATAGGTTAGGTTAGATATATATTTTAAAAGAAGTGCAAGTTTGATATGAAAAGCTGAACTAGTTACATTTGGGAGTGTTATTCAATGTCTTAGAGAACAACATTGATGTCTTAGAAAACAACTTTTAAGCACGAATGAGAGTTTCTTTGATGAACGAAGGTGAGTTAGAGATTACCTTTGATGAGTCTGACAATAACTTTGATGTCATAGAGAGCAACTTTGACAACTGAGATTAACTTTTGATACCTCTGAGATTAACTTTGATGTCTAAGAGAACAGCATTGATGAACGAAGATGTCTTAGAAAGCTTCTCTGAATAACGAAGGTGACATAGAGAACAACTTTTGATGACTCTGAGAATAACTTTTGATGACTCCGAGAATAATTTTGATGACTATGAAAATAACTTTAGAGGACTCTGAAAATCACTTTGATGACTGAGAATAACTTTTATGAACGAAGATGTCTAAGAAAGCTTCTCTGAATAACTAAGGTGACTTAGAGAATAACTTTGATGAACGAAGATGTCTTTGAAAGCTTTTCTGAGAATACCTTTGGTGACATAAAGAACAAATTTTTAGGATATGAGAATAACTTTTGATGTCTCTGAGAATAACTGTGATGTCTTTAAGTGTGTCTCTGAAGTCTTTGGGTGTGTTATTGATGTATTTGAGTGTGTCTCTGAGTGTGTCCTTGATGTCTCGAAGAATATTTTTGGTGTCTCTGATTGTGTCATTGATGTCTCTGATTGTGTCATTGATGTCTCGAAGAGTGTCTTTGAATATTTTTCTTACTCCTCGAAGTATACTGTATTGTGGTTGGTGTTGTCGTTGATCTCTCTTTATGGACAACCCAACCCAAAACTCGGTAGAGTGCTTATACTTTACCAGGAGATCACCCTGGGCGCTTCTGAGTCTTGGAGAGGGGCTCAAAGTCACGACGTTTAGTTGATGCGGCTCCAATATTTAGCCTCGTTGTCACGTGCACACACCCACTCGAGGTGCTGTGACTCCCCACTCTCTCCTTATGTGATATGATCTCAATCCCATTTGACTTATTAGTATTCTGTTCTACCCTGTCCACAGCTGTGGTTCTTGGTTCTTTCCCTCTCTCTCCTTCTTTCCTACTTCCAGGGAAACCTCTCTAGGACAAGGGCAAACACCAGCAAATTTGAATGCATTTACTGGACAAAGCACATACACAATACATACACACATATAACAATAATAATAATAATAATAATGAATCCTATTTCAGTCAGGTTGCACTCCAACACCATCAGAACTCTATCATCTGCTTATCAAGAGGTATCCTATCTCTTGATTCACCACCTAATACTAACAACCTCCTCAAGTAGGTCAAGTCTTATAACACAATGTTGCACTATCAGCAAGAGAATATATATCTCTAAACATGTGCAAGGAAAACCAGCGTATGAATGCAATAACATAAATATTAGTATAAATATTCCTTGATATACAACAATGATCAATCGATCACCCTTTCAGTCCTAGAACACATATGTATGTCTCTGCAGGTAATCCAGCCTACGACCGTAACTCTATACTTCAGTATAAGTACTCCTTGACACAAAAATGGCAAACAATCACTTACCTTTCAATGCATCTTTGTTACGAACCCGAGCCCAGCGTCGGAGCACGGAGCAGTGACGACAACGCCATCTGTGAATCCGCTCACGAAACCCACTCCAAATGGACGACGCCATCTAGTGGTGACAGGATAGGCCAGCAATAAGTATTGGATTCCTGTCCTAGTCAGCTCATGACATAGCCGCTGCTGACCTCTGGTGAGGTGGCGCCTAGACAGCAACGCCATCTATGGAGTGAAGAGGTGGACGTTTCTGTCTAAGCTAGTAAGTGATGTTTCCTAGTGGCCCCAGGTAGTATCCCCAGTACTGATGACGTGTCTGCTTGCAGAGTCAACCTGGGACTGCTGTGTTGGACGATGGATCAGTCTATCCAAGGCAGCCAAGGTCTCTTCACCAGTCTGCTTTGAAGAAGCTGTGAGTCACCCCTGGACGAACTCTGCTGAGAGTAATAGCCTGCCTGAGGCGTGGCAGTGTTGGGAATCGCCTAATCCGGGGTTGGCTGGTGGTAGAGACCACCCACTGGAGTGCTGTATGAGGAGAGTGACCAGTGAGTCACACGAGGTTCCTGCAACCCTAAGTATCGGTCGTGGAGTGGCCTATACAGCGGAGCTGATCGGTACCTGCCAGCTACAGGCTGGATTGTGGTTGAAGGCCTCCACGACGAAGCACCCAGTGGGACTGTGATTTGGCTGGCCTATGGCCAGGGTAGATTCGGGGTAGTCAGCATGGATTCCTCGTGGGCCACGGAAGAAGGAACCAGGGCTACCCAGAGTGAGCATCGTTGAGCATCCAGTGTCTTCGGAGGAAGACGCAACTGTATATATTTTTGTGTAGTAATAATCCCCGCTTGTGACTGTTATATATTTATATATGGTGGTGGAAATATATATCAGAAAATTGGAATATTTGTATCCCTCCCCCTTTAATTTTACTTGTGTTACGGAACACACCCCTTGAAAGCCTTTACTAACTTGGGGCCGGATTCCCAAACTCTACTACCATCAGAGAAGAACCCGGTGGCGTCCCGCTAGGGCCGTAACAGTCTTGCACGCTAATGACAACCAAACACTCTACCAACTCCCTATAAGTAATCAACCAGAACTTCCCTTCCACCTCTGGAAGCTCACTACCCTGACATCTTCAGGTTCTTCCAGGTTTATCTACCAGGATCCTCCGCAGCTCCTCCAGACTGCTGCACCTTGAGTAACAGTGGTGCTTCACCACATCTACCAGGGTCCTCCACAATGCTCCTGGCTGCTACACCATGAAGTCTTCCTTGATCAACAATGGTGCTTCACCACAGGTATCACAAAATCATGTAAACTCTTCTCCTCTCACAGCTTGAGGTCCAACTCCTCACTATATGGTCGGCTTTCACAGAGCTCAGTATTTCTTCAATAGCCTTGGAGTTCCATCCACTGAATCCTCCTCTACTGGCCTCGAAGTTTTCTCAGCAACTCCTTCCTAAGACAAACCTGCAACCCATTGACAAGCCAATAAAAACGTTTCCCCTTAAACACATAAACGACAGTAACCACACAATATGTTAGCACCTAACATCTCTTTGCTCTCTGCATACTGTGAAAGTGGACTCCCCCGTTTGCTCTGCTCTGCCTTGCCCGGTGGGCGGCTCCGCTGCCAGTCAGTTGGCTCCAGGCGGTCGACGGGAGAGAACATGCTGCTCGTCCCACCAGCTTTCTCTCTCATCTCCGCCCTCTTATTTAGGCTTCCTGCCTTACCAAAACATGTCTAATGCATCAATTAACATTCTCTATGATTCCTCGGCACACGATCAATTACCAGCAATGACTGTAAACTGGTTAAAATTATGCTTACCACAAAAATGTCTCCTGCAGGGCGCCCTTTCTGTGACGGAGTCTGACCAGGGCGCTCCCACGGCCCACGATAATGTCTCTGGGTGGCTTAACAAACTCTCCTTGCAGTCCAGGACTTGAGACCATACGTTCCCAGCTCGATTCCACAGCTGGAACGTCTGCACACTTCCTTTCTCTTGAAGGTATATCAAACAGGGGATCCTCTCAAACGGAGTGCAGCATCCCCCACGATGTTTGGTACTACTCAAGTGACTTAAGCTCCTCTCAAGCGAGCCTCACACCTCCACCAAACTCTCCACATCTTGTGTCAAGTCATTTACCCTTTTTCTTATTCACTGTCCATTATCTTAAATTGTCTATCAAATCCAACCAATTATTTTACATCTGTATCTTCACCTCTATATTTCCTAGACCTTCTTGTCAGGTCAGGCCTGATAGAATAATTCTCAAAGGAGAGACTCGTTTTTTCGGCTACCTGGGATCATAACAACTGTTAGTTACAGAAGTAACTTCTAAGTAACAAGAAGATATATTTTTACTATTTTTAACGAAGTGAAAAAGGTTATTTTAATTAGGAGAGTGTTGAACGAAGTTACATTTGACTATTTCAGTTGAGAGAAGTGTTATTTTAGTTAAGAAACGACAAGGAAACATGAAGAACATGGCTATTTTCAGTTGATTCACGAATAGTTTTTAGTTATGAAATGAAAAAAATTACTATTTTTTAGTTGATTGATGATGGATAAATTTAGTTATGAACAGTGATGGAAAGTTTCCTTTGACTATTTAGCAAAGAGAAAAAGGTTATTTTAGATAAGAATTGTGTTGAACGAGATTAATCCTGACTATGGTTTTAGTTGATTGACGAATATTTTAGTTAAAATTTAAGAATATGACTATTTTCAGTTTATTGGAGAATAGTAAATAATGTCAATGAATGCAGAAAATATGGAAGAGAACATGGATAGTGAGTGTAAAAGTTGCACTGAGAACATACGGGGAAAATGGAAAATACACAGAAAATGGAGAAACGGATGAAAATATGAACTGAACATGCTGTGAATATTTGCAGAACATGGAGTGAACACAGAAAACATGAAAGAGAACGTGAAGAACACATTGACGATAGAGAAAATATACAAATACAGTAGAATTATTGAAGGTTTGGATAAGTTGGGTAATGGGCGAGATGAACTGGGAGGTAAGGGATGAGAAGGTAAGGGCAGAAGGGTGGGGGGGTGTAGGTAAAGAGAGGGGAAAGGTAAGGTGTGATTTTTGACCATGTAATTATTGCTTACTTGAGTAAACAAAGGGTAAGGAAGATAGGGTGCGATCTGACTGAATGATGTTTATTACTGTGTGAATGACATAGCTGAGTAAAAAAATGAGTATTAAAGGAAATGATGTTTACTTTGATAGACTGGAGAGCATGTTTATCTGAAATAATTATGTTTGATGATCTAAAGCGGAGGATAAGAGTTGTAGTTCGGTAATTTATTGCTGATTTATATTACTACGATAGAAATAAGGTGATCTTAAGTCTTGGGGTATTTGGGCTGATGTGAATTTACAGGAGCGAACTAAGATCGAGGACAAGAGCTGAAACTCGGTAACTGCATTAGCTTTATTTTACATGAGTCTGAAATGTATTGGGATTTTTAAATCTCAGTGGATTTGGACCAATAGTAGTGAATTTACAGAAGAGAACTAAGGAAGGGACAAAAGCTGGAGCATGGTTACTGACATTATCATGTTCTACTACGTTAGAAATACAGCGCACTTAAATTTCAGGGAAAATGGTCTGTTACTAAAGGAGTTATACATATGATCTTAGACAGGGGGGACAAGAGCTGGACTTTGGTAATTGTTTGGATCTCTCTTACTATATCTGCAATACAGCAGTTTAAAATCTCAGGGGATTTGGGCTGTTACTAACGAAGATATTCAAATGAACTAAGGTGAAGAAATGGAGCTGGAACTCGGTAAATGTGTTTTCTTTACTTATTCAGTTAGAAGTATGGCGGGTTTAAATTTTAGGAAAATTGATGGGTTAATAACGAAGATATGAGAAAAAACTAAGACTGAGGACAAGATCTGGAGCTCGGTAATTGTTTGGATTTATTGTACTACGTTTGAAATATGACAGTTTAAATTTTCAGGGGGATTGGACTGTTAGTAAAGATGTTATGGGGTAATGTAAGGCAGGGACAGGAGCTAGAACTTGGTTACTGACTTTATTTTATTTATTACGTCTGAAATATGACTAACATTGGGCTGTTAGTAGCGAAACTATCCTTATAAATGTGGTGTCTAACGAATTTGGTCTTAAAATGGTCTCTGTCAAATTTTTGGTCTCAACTGGACTATGATATTATTTGAATTTCCTCCATAAGAACTCTTTAAGAACTCAGGTGTAAATAAAATTCTGAATTATTTTGGTTTAAATACGTCTCTGACTAGTTTTGATCATTAAGTGTACTCTGATGAAAATTGGCCTGAAAATGGTCTCTGAATATTTTGGGGCTTAAACTAGACTTGGTCTTCAGTGGACTCTGGCAATTTTTGGCCATAAACCGGACTCTGATTAAAATTGGTCTGAAAATGGTCTCTGAATAATTTTCTGTATTTACTGGACTCTGACGAATTTTCTTGGTCTCGGACTAATTTGAGTCTAAAATAATCTCTGTCTTAAATGGACTCTGAAGAAAATCGGTTTGAAAATGGACTCTGTTGAAAATCTTTTTCAGATGAAATAGCCACAAATGGATACAAAAACTAAAAGTCATGGCTAAGATGTCAATTTTCCTTAACAAAACTTCTATGACAATATTCTATGAAAATGGCATTTTTATTAACAAATTTCGGTCATACACTCTTAAATAAACGCCTATGATTATATGAATTTCGAAATATTTTATATAAGACTGAACTCTGAAAAATTTTGAATTTCTCCCATGAGAACTCTTTAATTAAGTACGTATGAGTGATTTTTGGTTTGAATTTCCTTCATAAGAACTCTTTAACTCCAAATTGGCCTTTTATCCACAAACAAAACAAAACAAAGACCGTAGAGTTTATTCTCAGTAAGAACTGAAAAAATTTGAATTTCTCCCATAAGAACTCTCAACAAACTTCTATGATTTCTATGAAATTATTTTTACCTTAAACGAGTGCAACAGAGCAGTAAGTATATCTCTGAAAAATTTAGCAGGAAACACTGGCGGTATAAAAGCGAATTTACCTGAAAACCCCCACAGCGTAAACGGGATTGGCCAAATTTACCTGGATCCCACTACAGCGTAAACAGGATTTTCAGTAAAAAAATTTCCATTAAGCTGTACTCCCTACTACTTGGGTTGCCTGAGGAGGATGGCTGCTACTTTAGACAGCCTAGTGTGGGGAAGGGTTGTCTGGGGAGGACACAATAAAACATCTCACACTCGGTAAAACATCACACAATTGGTAAAACATCATACACAATAAAACATCACACAACCACAGTGAAACATCACAAAATAAAACGTCAGACAATAAAACATCACACACACACACAATAAAACATCACTCATACGGTAAAACATCACACACAATAATACATCACAAACACGATAAAACATCACACACAATAAAATATCACACCGACAACGAAACATGAGGCACACAGTAAAGCATTACACAAAAAACATCACACACACATGAGAAAACATAAATTACACAATAAAACATTATACAGACAACCAAGCATCATACACAGGATAAAAACACCATAGCCAAGTTCACACAAACAAAGTAATAAAGCCAGAGTCCCAACATAACTACGTGGTAGCCATGATGACACACACACACACACGTGTGGAGTTTACAAGCTAAATACCTCTGACTATAGACACAGTTTACCTGAGATATTACTGTTGTCACGTAACCCTGTCCGATATTTCTAGGGAACCCTTAAGGGGTTATTACTGGCAAGCGAAAATATATGTTTTCCCACCGCTTGAGTTTTTGGTTCGTTGCTTCAGTAATTAAACTGAATTATTTACATGTAACGAACAAATGTCCGCAGGTAATTCAAGAAATTAGTTGATGAAGTCTTACAGATCGAAACCATCAGCAAGTAATGAATTTGATCTACCAATAAAAGACAGAAGAAGAGCGTTATAAAGTTACCTGTAATCTGCAGCTGAGAGACACAGGGCAGGCCCAACCTCTCTGGGTGGTGAATGCGACCAGACTGGCAGGCACCACGCATCCAGCCAACCCTCGCCTGGCTCTGATAATGGCCATCAATACTCTTGGCCTGACTCTGCTAGTGGCCATCGATACTGTTGGTCTGACTCTGTTAATGTCCCTCGATACTCTTGGCCTGACTCTGTTACTGTCCCTCGATACTCTTGGCCTGACTCTGTTAGTGACCCTCGATACTCTTCGCCTGACTCTGTTAGTGGCCCTCCATACTCTTGGCATGACTCTGTTAATGGCATCAATACTCTTGGCCTGACTCTGATAGTGGCCCTCGATACTCTTGGCCTGACTCCGTTAGTAGCCCTCGATACTCTTGGCCTGACTTTGATAGTGGCCCTCGATACTCTTGGCCTGACTCCGTTAGTGGCTCTCGATACTCTTGGTCTGTCTCTGTTAGTGGCCCTCGATACTCTTGGCATGACTCTGTTAGGTGGCCATCGATACTCTTGGTCTGACTCTGCTAGTGGCCCTCGATACTCTTGGCATGACTCTGTTAGGTGGCCATCGATACTCTTGGCCTGACTCCGTTAGTGGCCCTCGATACTCATGGCCTGACTCTGTTAGTGGCCCTCGATACTCTTGGCCTGACTCTGATAGTGGCCCTCGATACTCTTGGCCTGACTCCGTTAGTGGCCCTCGATACTCTTGGCATGACTCTGTTAGGTGGCCATCGATACTCTTGGCCTGACTCTGCTAGTGGCCCTCGATACTCTTGGCATGACTCTGTTAGGTGGCCATCGATACTCTTAGTCTGACTCTGTTAGTGGCCCGCGATACTCTTGGCCTGACTCTGTTAGGTGGCCATCGATACTCTTGGTCTGACTCTGCTAGTGGCCCTCGATACTCTTGGCATGACTCTGTTAGGTGGCCATCGATACTCTTGGCCTGACTCCGTTAGTGGCCCTCGATACTCATGGCCTGACTCTGTTAGTGGCCCTCGATACTCTTGGCCTGACTCTGATAGTGGCCCTCGATACTCTTGGCCTGACTCCGTTAGTGGCCCTCGATACTCTTGGCATGACTCTGTTAGGTGGCCATCGATACTCTTGGCCTGACTCTGCTAGTGGCCCTCGATACTCTTGGCATGACTCTGTTAGGTGGCCATCGATACTCTTAGTCTGACTCTGTTAGTGGCCCGCGATACTCTTAGTCTGACTTTGCTAGTGGCCATTGATACTCTTGGCCTGACTCTGTTAGTGGCCCTCGATACTCTTGGCCTGACTCTGTTAGGTGGCCATCGATACTCTTAGTCTGACTCTGTTAGTGGCCCCCGATACTCTTAGTCTGACTCTGCTAGTGGCCCTCGATACTCTTGGCCTGACTCTGTTAGTGGCCCTCGATACTCTTGGCCTGACTCTGCTAGTGGCCCTCGATTCTGTGCTAGTGGCCTTTTTTTGCGGGGATATTTCTACGCGGGTCCTAAGCCTATGAATGACCACTAAATGTTCCTTGTTTCTGTTTTACTTTAGCGGTGTATTAGTATTTATGACTCGTATGTTCGCTTCAGTAGGATTATGCCCAACGTACTCGCCTATTTGTACCTGCAGGATCGAGCATTGACCCTTGACTCATTTTTAAATGTGTTTAACAACTTCTGTTCTGTTGAATCTAGGTTGATATCTTATTTTGTTTGTAACTGTGCATTGTGTTATATAATGTTCCAGTGGTCTGTCTGGCATTTCTCCTAAGTGCTGACATTTTCCTCTCATCTTCTGGAACCTGTAAGCCTATTTTCCATGCACATGGGTATCCATGCCTGATGCGATGTAACCTCATTTCTGTTGTTCAACTGCTCTATTTCAGCAAAATAAGTGGTTCGTATTTGGTTGAACTCTTGTACCAACCCGCTGATCCTGATGTTGAAACTGCTGTGCTGTGGTCACTGTACATCGTCCGCATTGCTCTATTTCTAATTACTTTCTTAATCTGTGATCAGACTTCTTAATATTGGGAAGTTTTGCAACTTCGTCTACAATGTCATTTCCTGTTATTACCACATGACTTGGCACTCAGTTGATAAGTACCAGAGGGCCTTGAGTGTTTGCATTAATGTTACGACATTTGTGATCAGATGGATGTTGTCACGTGTGAGTTCTTGTTGCAAGGTTTCAATGGCAGCTCTAGAATCTGTATGTATGATAACATGTTGCCGGTGTTCAGCAAGAGCATGTTCCAAAGTCTTTTGAATGGCTAGCATCTCTGTTTGTAAAGTTGAACACCCGTTTGTGAGAGAGAGACTAACCACTGAATTTTTTGCCTTAACTGCAGCTCCGGTTTCTTGTCCCTGCTGGTCTTCTGATATATCTGTGAGGTATGTGAAGCTGCCAGATGCTAAGTTTGCTTCTACATGCAACTATGCAATATTACGTAGCAGATGAGAATTAGTCTGGTTCTTTTTTTCTTCAAAAGCAATAATTTTAAAGTCTGCTTTTAGCGATTCCCAAGGGGCTTGCATAACGAAGTCTGCGTCTATTCCGTCGACACCCCTCTCTGTGACTGTATTTGTTATATTCATTTTATGGATGGTGTTTATTACACTATGAGTTTGCCAGTTGCTATTTGGAGGCTATTCTGTCCAGAGTTAGTACTCCGGTGATTATATCATTAAGTGAACTGATTCTTGGTCAAGTTAATATCTTGGTCAGCAGGCACGCAGCCATCCCTTGTTCCCTTATTTCAATTAGTGGCCCTCGATACTCTTAGCTTGACTCTGCTAGTGGCCCTCGATACTCTTGGCCTGACTCTGTTAGTGGCCCTCCATACTCCTGGCTTGACTCTGCTAGTAATCCTCGATACTCTTGGCCTGACTCTGCTAGGGGCTCTCGATTTTCTTGATGTGACTCTGTTAGTGGCCCTCCTTACTCCTGGCTTGACTCTGCTAGTAGCCCTCCGTACTCCTGGCCTGACTCTGCTAGTGGCCTCGATACTCTTGGCCTGTGAAAGAGGATATATTTTGCCAGCTGTCTTAATGTCTGCAGAGTGCACCGCGGCAGTTGATCTCTTAAGAGTGCGCAAGAGTGTGTGCACACATTGTCGAGAAAGACTAAGTTTCCCTTGTTGGGTATCTGTGGAAAGCTTATTTCATCAGAAGGCTATTCGTATCGCGAGGGCTGTCGAGTACCTAGCCGTTTGTTAATTACAACGAGGAGAATTGATGAATGTCAAATAGTAACTCCATGGAGCCAGTATCCAAAAATAGAGTCAGGAAGAACTCTCGAGTTTGTGGTCAGTGAGAGAGGAGGGGACAAGGACTAACCGAGTGATTTAAGTGATTTACATCACTCGGTTGGGTACAAGTAATTTAAGAAGAGAGAGACAGATAGTGTACGCCACGTGACATCCAGCATGAAGCAGCCTGACTTGGCAGTGTTTTATCAGTGATTATCGTGAGCATCTGTGAGACTAGCATCATGAGAACTGCTTTTCTATAATGCACATCGATTCCCTATTGTTACCGTTTATTTCATGGGGAGAGATAACTTTATTTTCGAAGCCAATTGGGACTTAATTAAATTTTCTGTCAAGCCGCGCCACCCTACCAGTAAGCCGTCATCCATCCTATGAATTTACACTCAGCCCACAACCCTGCATGTTCCCGCTCACCCTGCCACCCTTGTGTGTAGCGTCCGTCAACGCGTACCCCAGCTTGTTTGTCGAGCCACGCGTTGCCAGGAATTAGTTGCACCTGCCACCCTGTGTCAACTGTGTTACTCGCATGTTACCATGTGCCAAAATTGATATTATATTACTATATCAATTTTATTTCATTGACAATTCCTGTATCTGTGTGATTTATTATTATTTCCAGAATCCAGTGAATGAGTAAGCCATTGAGTATTGTGTGTAGGAGACACCTGCGAGATATACATATATACATACATAAATATTAGTATATTTTGGTAGCAGTCTTTCCTGTAGACATATATTATTAAATATGACCGAAAAAGTAAGATTAATAATTCTAACACGAATTTTCTCAATCTTTCGTACATTTCTTTTCATTGTTGGAGGTAAATCAAAAATCAATTCTCCAAAATTCATTTTTATTTCTAGTCTGACGCGACACGAGCGTCAGAAATAGCAACATCGACGAAAGTATCCGTACCCGCATTGAACAACACCTCGACATCCTCACACACCAACATCACCTCAGCACTGAAACAAGGATTATCAAGAAACTAACAACATTATATGGAGGACCTATGGCAATTCCACGACCAAGAGATGGCTTCCTGAACCTTGCAGGAATTAACCTCACTGAGGACCAAGTCACTCTCCTAAATCTGGGCATAAACTGTCATGTTATGTCCAGACCGAGTGAGATGGCCCGGAAAGTAGAGTTGGAAATTCTGTTGGACGACATATTCGACCTCGAGACACAAAAGAAGGTCACTACCAAAGATACCTTACAAGCAGAACTTATTGCAGAAAGAGGAAAGAATCGAGGCAATTACAGAAGCACCATACTGTCCCCCGAGCTCAAAGCGGCAGCTAAAAGCCTTCGTGAGAACAAGGAGATAGTTGTCAGGAGAGGTGACAAGTCGCCAATATATGTCATTCTTAAAAAAGACGAATATCTGGCGAAAATGAACATCATACTCTCTGACCAAACAAAGTTCCAAAGGGTAACGAAGGACACTACAGCCGAATTAAAAGCAAAGGTCAACAAACTGATCGAAACTGTGAACGCCAAGAAATCCGGACTCCACCTGCCAAAGATCATTGGGGAATATAAACCTGGATATGCGTATGGAAATGTCAAGACACACAAGCCTGGAAACCCACTTCGGCCAATCATTAGCCAGATTCCCACACCCACGTACAGACTGGCGAAGCGACTCAACGGCCTGCTGACTCCTTATGTTCCCTGCGCCTTCAGCCTGAAGTCTCCAAAGGAATTTGTTGACTTACTGCGGGGCACACGGGCAACAGGGATAAGAGCCTCGTTGGACGTAGAATCGCTGTTTATCAACGTACCTGTGGACGAGACAATCGGGATGATAGACGACAGAGTGTATCGTGATCCAGCCTGTACTCCTCTTGACATACCAGAAAATATTCTGAGGAAACTACTCCAAGCTTGTACTAAAGAGGCACCCTTCTTGAGCCCGGATGGGCACATGTATAAGCAAGTAGATGGGGTCGCCATGGGTTCTCCCCTAGGTGTCCTGTTTGCAAACTTCTACATGGGTACCATCGAGCAAAAAGTCTTAGTCGACATGAACTTGAAACCGGCCATATACTGCAGGTATGTTGACGACATTTTTACACAGGTACCTGATGTCAGACATCTGCAGGAGCTGAAGGACGCATTTGAGCAGAGTTCCGTGCTGCGTTTCACTTACGAGATGGAAAAGGATAGGAAGCTGCCCTTTCTAGATGTAACAGTCATGGAAAAGAGCGGAGGTTTCCACAATGCAGTCTACACTAAGGAAACGAACATAGGAATGTGCCTAAGTGCCAACAGCGACTGCCCAGACAGGTACAAGAGGAGTGTTGTTAACGCATATGTCGACCGTGCTCTCAGCCACAGCTCAGAATGGAAGCAAGTCGACGAAGAACTCTGTAGGGTAAGGCAGGTCCTAGTCAACAACGGCTTCTCCAATGGTTTCGTCGAAGAGATCATAAGAAGGAAAGTGAAACGCCATGCAACCTCTGAAGAGACAACTAACACAACACCTATACCCCCTATTAGACTATTTTACAGGAACTTCTTTTCCACAGCTCATAAAACGGAGGAAAGGGTCCTGAAAGATATTGTTAATAGAAATGTTATCCCTACAGACAAAAATCAGAACAACGGCTTCTCCAATGGTTTCGTCGAAGAGATCATAAGAAGGAAAGTGAAACGCCATGCAACCTCTGAAGAGACAACTAACACAACACCTATACCCCCTATTAGACTATTTTACAGGAACTTGTTTTCCACAGCTCATAAAACGGAGGAAAGGGTCCTGAAAGATATTGTTAATAGAAATGTTATCCCTACAGACAAAAATCAGAGGATACAACTGACGATTTACTATAAAACCAGAAAAACGGCCAGCCTACTCATGAGAAACTCTCCAGACACAAAACAAAACGCTTTAAAAGAGACTAACGTCGTCTATGCCTTCAAATGCCCTCTTGGGGATTGTAAGCTCCAAAAAACCCAGTATATAGGCAAGACAACAACATCTCTTTCTAGGCGTTTAACAATGCATAAGCAACAGGGCTCCATTAAGGAACATATAATCACTTCCCACAACCAAACCATCGCCAGAGAAATCCTAGTAAACAACACAGAAATCATCAATAGATACAGCGATAGCAGGCGGCTTGACGTTTGCGAGGCACTACACATCAAGAAGTCAACACCATCAATCAACAGCCAATTAGTGCACAACTATATTCTACCCACCTCAAGACTCCGCTCCAATATAGAAGCATCAAGAAATATGGACCAATAGGCTTTCTACAAACACTTCTATTCAATACCCATTGTTTCGTGTTCTGTCCTGTGTTGATGAAATTAATACCCTATTAATGCCACCTCACCCCATCCACCTCACACAAATGTAGATATAAAATCGGAGATGCGTAAGTTCTATTCAGTTGTGTATTTGTAAACTAAAGTCTTTGAAAATGTAATAAGTTTTTCGAAACGCGCTCGTGTCGCGTCAGACTAGAAATAAAAATGAATTTTGGAGAATTGATTTTTGATATACCTCCAACAGTGAAAAGAAATGTACGAAAGATTGAGAAAATTCGTGTTAGAATTATTAATCTTACTTTTTCGGTCATATTTAATAATATACATAAATATATATATATATATATATATATATATATATATATATATATATATATATATATATATATATATATATATATATATATATATATATATATATATATATATATATATATATATATATATATATATATATATATATATATATATATATATATATATATATATATATATATATATATGTCGTACCTAATAGCCAGAACGCACTTCTCAGCCTACTATTCAAGGCCCGATTTGCCTAATAAGCCAAGTTTTCATGAATTAATGTTTTTTCGTCTACCTAACCTACCTAACCTAACCTAACCTAGCTTTTTTTGGCTACCTAACCTAACCTTACCTATAAATATAGGTTAGGTTAGGTTAGGTAGGGTTGGTTAGGTTCGGTCATATATCTACGTTAATTTTAACTCCAATAAAAAAAAATTGACCTCATACATAGAGAAAAGGGTTGCTTTATCATTTCATAAGAAAAAAATTATAGTAAATATATTAATTCAGGAAAACTTGGCTTATTAGGCAAATCGGGCCTTGAATAGTAGGCTGAGAAGTGAGTTCTGGCTACTAGGTACGACATATATATATATATATATATATATTAGTATATTTTGGTAGCAGTCTTTCCTGTAGACATATATTATTAAATATGACCGAAAAAGTAAGATTAATAATTCTAACACGAATTTTCTCGATCTTTCGTACGTTTCTTTTCACTGTTGGAGGTATATCAAAAATCAATTCTCCAAAATTCATTTTTATTTCTAGTCTGACGCGACACGAGCGCGTTTCGAAAAACTTATTACATTTTCAAAGACTTTAGTTTACACATACACAACTGAATAGAACTTACACATCTTCGATTTGTTTATATCTACATTTGAGTGAGGTGGATGGGGTGAGGTGGTATTAATAGGGTATTAAATTCCTAAACACAAGACAGAACACGAAACAATGGGTATTGATTGGAAGTGATTGTAGAAAGCCCATTGGTCCATATTTCTTGATGCTTCTATATTGGAGCGGAGTCTTGAGGTGGGTAGAATATAGTTGTGCATTAATTGGCTGTTGATTGCTGGTGTTGACTTCTTGATGTGTAGTGCCTCGCAGACGTCAAGCCGCCTGCTATCGCTGTATCTATCGATGATTTCTGTGTTGTTTACTAGGATTTCTCTGGCGAAGAGAAAGAAGAGATTATATGTTCCTTAATGGAGCCCTGTTGCTTATGCATCGTTAAACGCCTAGAAAGAGATGTTGTTGTCTTGCCTATATACTGGGTTTTTTGGAGCTTACAGTCCCCAAGAGGGCATTTGAAGGCATAGACGACGTTGGTCTCTTTTAAAGCGTTCTGCTTTGTGTCTGGAGAGTTTCTTATAAGTAGGCTGGCCGTTTTTCTGGTTTTATAGTAAATCGTCAGTTGTATCCTCTGTTTTTTGTCTGTAGGGATAACGTTTCTATTAACAATATCTTTCAGGACCCTTTCCTCCGTTTTATGAGCTGTGGAAAAGAAGTTCCTGTAAAATAGTCTAATAGGGGGTATAAGTGTTGTGTTAGTTGTCTCTTCAGAGGTTGCATGGCGTTTCACTTTCCTTCTTATGATGTCTTCGACGAAACCATTGGAGAAACCGTTGTTGACTAGGACCTGCCTTACCCTACAGAGTTCTCATCCCTCCCTCTGTGTTATTACTCGTGTTTTCTACCTTTTGTCCCTAGGATATTTCTCAATCTCAGACAGATCATCATTTTGGGTACCCTGGTACTTTGGTTTGTCTTCGGGTCAAAGCACCCTATCTTCTGCAATCCGACTGAAGGAGGATAAAGAGGGCCATAGTTCCTCTAGCACGGACTACGTTGCTGAGTTGGGACCTCAGCAGCAGTTCTCGTCACCAGTTGACACTCGCACCCCTACACGTCGGTCAGAGATGATGATATTTACTTAGGTAGGGAATTAGCTTTCTTTTTTTCAGAGCACTAAGTTCGCTAATTCTGTAAGTATCATATTACATTTAGTGGGAAAACCCTTGCTTCTGTCCTATAGAGACTCGGCAAGGTATGCCTACATTCTTGGACTACCTTATTCACTTTCGGAACAATTAAATGTTTCATTTGTTTTAGAAACTCAGTTTCATTTATTTAGTAGGATTTTCTTGCCCTTATTCTCTTACATTGAGTACCGGGTACAAAATTTCCTGCTATTTTGATTGACTAATCATTTACCATTCTAAAATTAATATTAATTGTTATATATTAAATTCCACAGGATAGTTACCAGTTGCCACATTATCCTGTTATTGACACTTACAATATCACATGTATTCGTTGTACATTTATTTGCTATTTTTCACCATGTTTCGTCTCCAAGCTTTTCGTAACGATCCAGCAGGTGAAATAGGAACCTTAAGTCGTGCCAAGAGGACCGAATTACAAACTCTTGCACACGAGTATCAACTAGATGTTCCCCATGGAGCCAACAAAAATGAATTGCATAATTTATTAATGGATCACCTTTTAGATGAAGGGACGATTGACTCTGAAACTCATGAGCATTATTCTATTGCAGATAAACATGTTCTGGCAACAATGAAACTCAAGCTCGAACTTGTAAAACTCGAGCGGGAGCAACAGCAAGAAGTTCTCCACATAGGGAACGCGAGGCGACCCTATGGAAAGAAGAGCAAGAAAGAGAGGCTGCAATCAAGAAAGAAGAACAAGAAAGAGAGGCTGCCCTGGCGAAAGATGCTCTCCAAATAAGGGAACGCGAGACAACCCTGAGGAAAGAAGAAGCTGCAATCAGGAAAGAAGAACAAGAACGAGAGGCGGCCCTAAAGGAACGTGAGATGGCCCTATTCAGAGAGCGTGAGCGAGTACAGCTTGAAGCCAAACAACGTCACCTGGAGATACAACGCGAGCATGACAAAAAGCAAGCGGAGGTGGCTATAGCATGTCGTCAACAAGAACTCACGTTGGAAACTACACACCACACTCAGCGCCAACAAGCTACCGCTAGTCTTCCCGTAAGTTTCAATGTCTCCCATGCAAGTAAGTTAATGCCACCATTCGTTGAGACAGAGATTGATGTCTTTTTCACCACTTTTGAAACCATAGCTAATAAACTTAGCTGGCCTGCAGATCAATGGTCTACCCTTCTCAGAGTGCATCTCACAGGTAGAGCTGCGGTTACTCTCAGTACCTTAGCGTCTGAGAATGACTACCAGACCCTGAAGCAAGCAGTTTTAGACGCCTACCTTCTCTCCCCTGAAAGCTACAGACGAAAATTCTGTGATTATCTAAAGGCAAGTACCACCACCTTGCTAGAATTGGCCAATACCAATTTGCCAAGATATTTCATGAAATGGCTGGAAGCAGCACACGTCTCTACATTTCCAGAGCTCGTCAACCTCATGCTAGTTGAGGAATTCTTGGACGTGTTCCCCCTTCCGTCCGTTTATATTTAGCAGATAAAGAAGAAACCGACTACATCAAATGTGCGAAGTCAGCTGACACCGACAGCCTCATCCACCGGCTTACACCAGAACCACCTTCCAGTAAGAAGTCTTGGTATAGTTATGATAAAGTAGGTACAGATCAAGCAAGCTCTCACTTGTATTGTAAGTATTGCAAACTCTATGGACATACCATAGATAGATGTGGGAAAGATCAATACAAAGGCAATGAAACAACTAAACCCAAACCGACTCCTCCTAAGTCTAGTAAGCCTGTGATGAATGTTGGTGTTCCTATTAATGATCTTTCTCTCTTCAGCAAACACCTGTGTCCTGGAACTGTCTCTACCAACGGTACTGATTCGGAGGGACGTTTCAAATTGAAGATCTTGAGGGACACAGCGGCTCTTCAGTCCATAATATTGAAATCAGCTGTGCCTAACATCACCTACACCGGGGAAACCGTCCTTATCACTGACCTTACTGCTACCACTCCGTATCCACTCGCCAGAGTCCACCTGGATTGTCCTTTTATGACCGGTGAAGTCCAAGTCGCCATCAGGGAGAAGCCTTTTCCCATGTTTGGAGTGCAACTTCTCCTGGACAACGACTTGGCAGAAGATCTGCAACCGTCCAACCTGATCATCATGGACAAACCCCAGGTGTGTAACTCTGTAGTGGACAATCCCATCTTTAAGTATGTTTCAGCAGAGGTCCAAGAAAGTGATGAAGTTTCTCCTCCGGTTCTGGTGACCACCCGTGCACAAGCTGCACGACCGCAACCAGCTGACTCTACTGCTACCGCTGTCCCTCAAGACCCACAGAATCTACCACCGAATCTTACCAGTTTGGAGTTCCGTAAGTTACAAAGGGAGGATCAATCATTAACACCATTATTCTTCCAGGCTGAGACTCAACCTAACAGTATCCCTGCGTTCTTCCTAGAGAATCAGTTGCTCTACCGCAGGTACAGACCCAGTAAGCTGAAAGAGGACGACGATTGGGCAAGTGTCGAACAACTAGTGGTTCCCACCAGCCTACGGCCCGATATTCTACACCTGGCCCACGGAACTCTTTCTCACTATGGTTTTAACAAAACCTACCACGGAATCAGACAAGACTACTACTGGCCAGGTATGGTTAAGGACGTCAAAAAGTACGTGCAACAGTGTCATACATGTCAGATGGCAGGTAAACCTAACATCTCTATTCCCCAGGCCCCATTGACTCCTATTCAGGTGCCTGCGGAACCTTTCCACAGACTTGGACTGTGTTGATCCTTTACCCCGGACCAGTTCTGGCAACGCCTATATACTAACTATCCTGTGTCCTACCACCAGATTCCCCATAGCAGTTCCAGTAAAGAACATTAAGGCTGCTACTGTGGTGAAACAGCTAATGAAGATCTTCACCCAGTATGGATTTCCATGAGAGGTTCAAAGTGACTGTGGCACCAACTTCACCAGTGATCTCTTCAAGAAGACACTGGAGGAGTTCAACATCACACAGGTACTGTCCAGCCCCTATCATCCTGCTTCACAGGGTTCTCTTAAACGTAGTCATCAGACTAATAAAGCACTCCTAAAGAAATTTTGCAATGAAACCTTGAAGGACTGGGATAAACAACTTGACCTTATTGTATGCATTTTCAGAAGTCTCCCCAATGAATCTCTAGGAGTATCTCCTTATGAGATGCTCTACGGACGTAAGTGCCGTACTCCTCTCAAAGCTTTCAATAACTCTCTACGTAATGCCACCTTCAGTGACCCTCAGAATGTGCCCCAGTTTCTTCAAAACTTAAAACACATTTTAGAGAGAGTACGTAAATTTGCTAATGACAATCTATTGAAAGCTCAGGAGAGGACTAATTTTGACCAACGCAGCAAATTAAGGAAATTTAAACCAGGAGACTTCGTGTTGGCATATTTTCCTATCCCAGGTTCTCCATTGCAAAACAAGTTTTCAGGATCTTACCGCATCAAGGAGTGCAGAAACAACAACTACGTTCTTGAAACTCCAGATAGGCGGCGGAAGACCCAGTTGTGCCACGTCAACCTCCTGAAGCAGTATCAAGGTACTCCCCCTACTGTGTTGGTATCATTATCCACCTTTAAAGGTCCATACCTCCACAGTGAGACCTTCCCTGCTTCTCCTCCCGAAAGCACTAACACTGAGTCAGTGCCTTCCAACTCGGAAATCCTTAATGATCTTCATACCTATTTGCAGGACAGTAATAGTGCTCCTCTCATCAGAATCTTCAAGGAACATCAGAAGTTGTTCAGCGATGATCCACAGGAGTGTAATGTGATTCAGCACGACATCCAGCTACTCCCTGACACCCGGCCGATTCGTCAACCTTTCTACAGAATCAGCCCGAGCAAAAAGGAAGTCATGCATGCTGAGGTACAGTACCTCCTGGATCATGGGCTGGCCACCCCTTGTGAGTCCCCTTGGGCCTCACCCTGCATCTTGGTGCCGAAACCACAAGGTAAAGTGAGGTTGTGTACTGATTACCGGAAATTGAATCTTGTGACTATCAAGGATGCTTATCCATTACCTAGAATAGATGACATCCTTGGCGCCATTGGTAATGCTCGGTATATATCAAAGTTAGACTTACTCAAGTGATATTGCCAAGTATGTTTGACAGAGCGAGCTAAGGAAATATCTGCCTTTACCACTCCCTTTGGCCTTTACAGATACGAACGCCTTCCATTTGGACTATGTAATGCCCAGGCCACCTTCCAGCGAGCTGTCAACCGCGTCATCCAGGGCTTAGATAACACCTACGCCTACTTGGATGACATCGTTGTGGCAACCAACACCTGGAGCGAACATCTACTTAAGCTGCAACGATTGTTTGTCAAGCTCCTGACAGCCGGCCTCACCATCAACTTGGGCAAGTCCACCTTTGCCAAAGGTAAAGTGCGTTATCTTGGTCATGAGATAGGGAGTGGCAGCATAGCTCCGTTAAACATACATACCCAAGCCATCCAGCATTACCCACAGCCTACCACCAGGAAGCAGCTCCTGCGCTTCCTTGGTCTTGCCTCCTACTACCGTAGGTTTGTGAAGAATTTTAGTATAGTGGCGACACCTTTGATCACTTTAACCAGCCCCAAGCAAGGGTATAATTGGACCATTCAGCAGACCATTGCTTTTGAACAACTTAAATTCCTGCTCTGTTCTAATCCTATTCTCGCCTAGCCAGATATCACAAAGCCTTTCATCCTCCATGTCGACGCCAGTGGTACCGGCATCGGGGGTGTCCTGATGCAACAACGAGGCGAGGATGTTCTACCTGTTAGCTACTACAGCTACAAGATAAAAACAAACCAGAAGAATTACAGCACGATCGAAAAGGAGCTACTCTCCATCGTCCTGAACTTGCAGCACTTTGAATCATACCTGCAAGGTGCTCGGTTTACCACCATCTACTCGGACCACAATCCCCTACGCTTCCTGCAGCAAGCCCAATTCAACAATCAACGGCTTCTACGATGGGCTTTATATCTACAGAATTTCAACCTGGAGATCTTCTACAACAAAGGTTCTGACAACATCATAGCAGACGCCGTCTCTAGAGTTTATGAGGTAGAGACAGCTCCACCTACCACTCTACCACCTGAAGACGTAACTTCACCCGTAAGTGCAGGCTTCGGGGGAGAGTTGTGACGATAATCTCTTTCAAGAGATTGAGCCTGCTCTTCTCTACATGAAGATACGTACATTATACAAGAATAAGATGCTACCTTCAAGATACGTCTACCAGTAGCACAAAACGTTTTGACCAGGAGGCAAAACGTACCCAAGACTCACCCCCTTCTCCACTCCCTCCACGCCGGCTCGTCATCAACCAGCCAACTACCCTTCCCAGCCTGCTTGCTCCTGATTGGTGACTCGCCGACTGCACACCTGCACACTGGACCTCAGCGCCCTCTACCTGAGTCGATGTCTGGGATTGATCCAGCCATTGAAGTCAAAATATCCTTGTGCTCTCAAGCCGTGAACAACTAACTGATATATGCTGTATCAGGTGGATGTCTCGCAGCTAGCGCCATATTCTCAGCACATGATTATTTTTCACCTTTAACTTTATATTATTGTAGAGTAACTTTATACGTATTATTCATTTATGTTATATTGTTTTTGACTTGTTCATTTGCACTGTACATTGCCAAGGGATTGTCTTTATTTATAATTTGTTTTCTATATTAATTAAAGTTTCATTGTTCATACTTTGTATTTTGCATGTCTTCCCTTACTTTACCACAGACAAACAGGCAAGCAGTCTATTTTTTTTTGTAAGTGTGACTAGGCATTGACACCTGCCATTGGAGGACTGCCGAACATCTACACTCCAACACTTTCCCGTCATATTATATATATATATATATATATATGTCGTACCTAGTAGCCAGAACTCACTTCTCAGCCTACTATGCAAGGCCCGATTTGCCTAATAAGCCAAGTTTTCCTGAATTATTATATTTTCTCTAATTTTTTCCTTATGAAATGTTAAAGCTACCCATTTCATTATGTATTAGTTCAATTTATTTTCATTGGAGTTAAAATTAACGTAGATATATGACCGAACCTATCCAACCCTACCTAACCTAACCTAACCTATCGTTATAGGTTAAGTTAGGTTACGTAGCCAAAAAAGTTAGGTTAGGTTAGGTAGTCAAAAAGCAATTAATTCATGAAAACTTGGCTTATTAGGCAAATCAAACCTTGCATTTTAGGCTGAGAAGTGCGTTCTCAGAACTTCTGCATGTGAAAAATAGAATATGCTTAACGCGTTTTCGGCTAATTTGCCTTCATCAGAGCAAAGTGGAATGAAGATAAGAAAACATTGCTGATCAAACCTTTATATCCGCTTGGGCAGATCTCATGACCACCAAAAAAAAGTGGAGGAAAGGAATTATAAGAAAGAAGGTAACTGCAGAAGGCCTATTGGCCCATTCGAGTCAGCTCCTATTAATATCTCCAAGTGCCATACGTGTTAAATGATTGCTATATTGTTTTGACGTGCTATATTGAGGCTTAAATAGGGATCCAACTTTTACATACTGGGTCTCACATTAAGGCTGGTGTTACAATGTTTGATCAGAGCAGACTCCATCACGTTTCGTTCAATAAAATCCTTACTGTTAACAATACATTTTGCCCCTGTGAAGTCGATAGAATGATTACATAAACTGGAATGTAAATACAATGCACTGGAGTGCTGGGCTGTACGAATAGCATATGAATGCTGTTTTAAACGCGAGGAAAGAGATTTACCTGTCTGGCCGATGTAACCACATGCACACTCATTACAAGGGATGGAATACACACAACCTGCTACAGAAGAGGGCGAGTTCTTAATTAACATGGACTTAACTGTATTATCATTTTTGAACACTAGATCAATATTAAGGTTCTTCAGGGCTGGGGCAAGATTTACTAGACCATCAGAATATGGTAATACCAACGAATTTTTCAGTTCTGGTTTAGACTTTGTAGTCCGTTTGTAGAAAGTCCTTTTTGCTTGACCAAACGCAAGATCCAAGATCGATTTTGGGTATTTTAACTTCTTCCCAATTTCAAATATATTTGCTATTTCTTGATCAAAAAATTCCGGACTGCAAACTCTCAGTGCTCTGAGAAACATACCAGAAAAAACTGCCCGCTTGACCTGAACATGATGATTTGAATAGAAATGTACATATGAGCACACATTGGTAGGTTTCCTATACACATTGAATTTGAAACTCCTACCAATTCTATGAATCATGATGTCTAAAAAAGGCAGAACACCATTCACTTCGTTCTCAATTGTGAATTTAATTGATGGAACCTGCGAATTAATTTGATTGTGAAAATCAGTTTCGTCATAGTTAACCGGCCACAGGCATAAAATATCGTCAACGTACCTATACCAAAGCAAATTTGAGGGTAAAATCCTGGGAAGGATATTTGTTTCAAAACATTCCATGCACAGATTGCTCAAAACAAATTTAATGTGTATAGGAAACCTACCAATGTGTGCTCGTATGTACATTTCTATTCGTTCCCGATGAACATCTTCACTCCTCCATGAGGTTCTCTTTCCTGCAGACGTCTTCTTCGGTTCGTGGTTGGGCTCATTCACCTCCCTGTGACTCACCTCACCACGGTGGTTCATCTTGCACCTACCACTATTCATCTAACTGGCATAGGGTATACTGTGGCGTGGTTCCTCCACTCTGACCCCTCAGCGCCGTTCGCTCATCCACTGAGCATCATTAAATTCCTTGGGGAGAATACTCCTGGTTACCATACTTATGTCAGTACCCGTATCTCGATGAACGACAACTTCCACTGGGTTTGACTCTCCAAACTTCACGTTGGCCCCGAAAACGAAGGGGTGTTCACCCAACTTCATTTCCCAACCATTCACGTTGGGTCCACTATAATATGGGGTGTGAACAAATACTCTCTCCTCTTCCAACATCAGTCCCATACTCCTCTGGTGCTCCTCACACTCGCGGACATAATGTCCTCTCACACCACAGTTATAGCATCAGCCGCCTTCCCTGGGCGACCACTCGCCAGTCCCCCTGGCAGTACCAACTGCAGACGTTCCCTGGATTCTCCTTGGACTCCTTGCCGTCGGTTCCGGGTATAGTAGCACTCGCTCCCGAGCTAGATCCACTGCTCACAGCTTGGGGCTTCCTCCCCACGTCTCTTGAGCTCTTGAACCGGGTCACTTCACTGGGTACACTACTCTTGGGAGAGTCCCCACCCGTCCTCGCTTCTCCTGAACACCTAAAGTCCCCTCCCGACCTCGGGTAAGGCGAGTGTCTGGGTGGCCCCTCCTTCCTGAGATGTAGTGCCTCCTCCAACATGTCGGCTCTGTCTGCGGCAGCCTTAATGTCCTTGATAACTGCTTCTCTCACCCTTACTCGCAACTCAGGATGGAGCACTGACATAAACTTCTCCATCACTATCAGTCGTTTTATCTCATCCGCTGACTCTGCTTCCTCCACCTTCAACCATCGTAGGAATTTCCATTCAATATCCCTGGCGGTTTCGGCGTAAGACTTTCCCGACGCTCTCGTACACTCCCTGAACCGCTTCTGGTACATCTCCAGAGTCAGCCAGAACGAGTGGAGCACCGCACTCTTAATCGCGTCGTAACTAGCATACTCCTCTAGGTCCAGCATGTTGTAGGCTTCCCGGGCCTCATCAGTCAACCTGCCCTGGACTAGAGCAGCCCAATCATCTTCCAGCCACTCCTTCAGAGTCGCTATCCGTTCGAAGAACGCCTCGGTTTCTTGTGGTTCGAACGTAGGTAAGTCACGTTCCCTTACCTTGAGGCCATCCCGCCGTGCAGGTAGTGAGGACAACCCACGCTCAATGCGATGCAATTCGACTTCGTTCTTTGCCTTTATCTCCTCCAGTCGCCGTTGTCTCTCTCCTTTTTCTTGCTGCAGCCGAGCTTCACGCTCCTCTCGCTGCAGCTGAGCTTCACGCTCATGCACCTCTCGCTGCAGCTGAGCTTCACGCTCATGCACCTCTCGCTGCAGCTGAGCTTCACGCTCACGCTCCTCTCGCTGCAGCTGAGCTTCATGCTTCTCTCGCCGCAGCTGAGCTTCACGTTCCTCTCGCAGCATTTGCGCTTCTCTCTCCTCTCGTCGCAGCTGGGCTTCCAGTTGCATCTTCATTATTTCCAGTTGCAGGCTCCTCTTACTACAGCTGGACCCTCCACTGCTTCCATGTTCACTGTGATTCTCCCCACACTGGTAGGCACTTGAGGTGGCTCTAGTTGGGAGGGTTCACCTTGGGATGGCTCTTCTTGGGACGGCTCTTCCCCTGTCGTCTCTTCTCGAGCTGTGAGTTGTGCCCTTATTTCTAGCCTACGCTCTGCTACCTTGGTTTCCCTCAATCGGATCCCCAAGTGGCCAGACACTCGTTGGAGCTGGGCCTTGGTACACTCTTCCCAAATTCTCTCATCAGAGTCTCTCATTCTCTCATCTTCTCTCGTCGCAATAAATTTATTCACTTTATCCTCCTCCATCTCAATAATTGAGCTATAGCACTAATATCTCACTGGTTTCACTATTCCAGTCTCTGCACTACTGGGCAACACTGTCACTGTTCACTGAGTTCACTGGCAGTCCTGGTTACGACACTAGTAACACTGTATTTGTACTCTGGCAGCACTGTTTTGAAATTTGGGCAACACTGTAGCTTGATTAACGTACCCTGACAACACCGTAGTCTGATCAACGCATCCAGGCAACACTGTAGCCTGATCAATGCATCCTGGCAACATTGCAGCTTAATCAACGCATCCTGGCAACACTGCAGACTGATCAACACATCTTCGCAAGGTCGTCAATTCTGTCACGCGCCACTCACTTTGGCCTTGTGTTACATGAGGTTACAGTTAAACAGCGGGGGATCGTGCTACTGATCCTATAACCTCACGCTGCGGGACTTCACTCCCTCCACTAGGGTACCACATATCACCCAACAGAGCTCTCCTAGTCATGCCTCAAGACCGGTCACCACTTGACCTTGGACCCAAGGGGGAGAGGAAAAGGCCCTGCCCACACTACTAAGCTCAGTCCTGCAGTATGTGACTGAGCTTGAATGGTTACCAGGAATATATGCAACTGAAAACTCACACCCCAGAAGTGACTCGAATCCATACTGCCAGGAGCAACACAACTGGTATGTACAAGACGCCTTAATCCACTTGACCATCACGACCGGACATAATGAGGTGATAGCCGAAGCTATTTGAACCACCCCACCGCCGGCACTCGGATAGTAATCTTGGGCATAGCATTTTACCAAATCACCTCATTCTTTGGGGCACACGTGAGGAACACAAATGCGAACAAGCCTGAATGGTCTCCAGGACAATATGCAACTGAAAACTCACACCCCAGAAGTGACTCGAACCCATACTCCCAGGAGCAACGCAACTGGTATGTACAAGACGCCTTAATCCACTTGACCATCATGACCGGACATAATGAGGTGATAGCCGAAGCTATTTGAACCACCCCACCGCCGGCACTCGGATAGTAATCTTGGGCATAGCATTTTACCAAATCACCCCATTCTTTGGGGCACACGTGAGGAACACAAATGCGAACAAGCCTGAATGGTCCCCAGGACAATATGCAACTGAAAACTCACACCCCAGAAGTGACTCGAACCCATACTCCCAGGAGCAACGCAACTGGTATGTACAAGACGCCTTAATCCACTTGACCATCACGACCGGACATAATGAGGTGATAGCCGAAGCTATTTGAACCACCCCACCGCCGGCACTCGGATAGTAATCTTGGGCATAGCATTTTACCAAATCACCTCATTCTTTGGGGCACACGTGAGGAACACAAATGCGAACAAGCCTGAATGGTCCCCAGGACAATATGCAACTGAAAACTCACACCCCAGAAGTGACTCGAACCTATACTCCCAGGAGCAACGCAACTGGTATGTACAAGACGCCTTAATCCACTTGACTATCACGACCGGACATAATGAAGTGATAGCCGAAGCTATTTGAACCACCCCACCGCCGGCACTCGGATAGTAATCTTGGGCATAGCATTTTACCAAATCACCTCATTCTTTGGGGCACACGTGAGGAACACAAATGCGAACAAGCCTGAATGGTCCCCAGGACAATATGCAACTGAAAACTCACACCCCAGAAGTGACTCGAACCCATACTCCCAGGAGCAACGCAACTGGTATGTACAAGACACCTTAATCCACTTGAGCATCATGACCGGACATAATGAGGTGATAGCCGAAGCTATTTGAACCACCCCACCGCCGGCACTCGGATAGTAATCTTGGGCATAGCATTTTACCAAATCACCTCATTCTTTGGGGCACACATGAGGAACACAAATGCGAACAAGCCTGAATGGTCCCCAGGACAATATGCAACTGAAAACTCACACCCCAGAAGTGACTCGAACCCATACTCCCAGGAGCAACGCAACTGGTATGTACAAGATGCCTTAATCCACTTGACCATCACGACCGGACATAATGAGGTGATAGCCGAAGCTATTTGAACCACCCCACCACCGGCACTCGGATAGTAATCTTGGGCATAGCATTTTACCAAATCACCTCATTCTTTGGGGCACACGTGAGGAACACAAATGCGAACAAGCCTGAATGGTCCCCAGGACAATATGCAACTGAAAACTCACACCCCAGAAGTGACTCGAACCCATACTCCCAGGAGCAACGCAACTGGTATGTACAAGACGCCTTTATCCACTTGACCATCACGACCGGACATAATGAGGTGATAGTTGAAGCTATTTGAACCACCCTACCGCCGGCACTCGGATAGTAATCTTGGGCATAGTATTTTACCAAATCACCTCATTCTTTGGGGCACACGTGAGGAACACAAATGCGAACAAGCCTGAATGGTCCCCAGGACAATATGCAACTGAAAACTCACACCCCAGAACTGACTCGAACCCATACTCCCAGGAGCAACGCAACTGGTATGTACAAGACGCCTTAATCCACTTGACCATCACGACCGGACATAATGAGGTGATAGCCGAAGCTATTTGAACCACCCCACCGTCGGCACTCGGATAGTAATCTTGGGCATAGCATTTTACCAAATCACCTCATTCTTTGCTGCACACGTGAGGAACACAAATGCGAACAAGCCTGAATGGTCCTCAGGACAATATGCAACTGAAAACTCACACCCCAGAAGTGACTCGAACCCATACTCCCAGGAGCAACGCAACTGGTATGTACAAGACACCTTAATCCACTTGAGCATCATGACCGGACATAATGAGGTGATAGCCGAAGCTATTTGAACCACCCCACCGCCGGCACTTGGATAGTAATCGTGGGCATAGCATTTTACCAAATCACCTCATTCTTTGGGGCACACGTGAGGAACACAAATGCGAACAAGCCTGAATGGTCCCCAGGACAATATGCAACTGAAAACTCACACCCCAGAAGTGACTCGAACCCATACTCCCAGGAGCAATATATATATATATATATATCTTAGTATCCGTATACTAAGTCTGCTACCGAGAATCCACTGCCCTCCTTCGTGGCCGAACGAATGCCAAGCAAGACAAATGGAAGGTTGTCGATCCAATCATCAAGGCGTGCTTGAGCTCTTAGGGCAGCTTTTAGTTGTCTATGAAAGCGTTCTACCATTCCGTTCGACTCAGGGTGGTATGCTGTGGTTTGGTTGTGTGTGGTGTCGAGGAATTCCATAAGTTCCTTCCATAGATATGATTCGAACTGTCGTCCATAGTCGGTGATGAGGACAGAGGGGCTGCCAAAACGGGCGACCCATCCAGAGAGGAAAGCCTAGACCACTGACTCAGCTGAGATGTTGATTAATGGGATTGCTTCCGGCCATCTGGAGAATCGATTGATGCAGGTGAGTAGGTAAGAATATCCTCTTGCCGACGGTAATGGTCCAACGATGTCTACATGCACCACCTCGAAACGGTTAGAAGGTAACGGAAACTGTTGAAGCGGGCTCTTTGTGTGTCTATGTGTTTATGCTCGCTGGCACTGACGACATGAGCGAGTCCATCGTCGAACATCGGCATTGATTCTTGGCCATACGACACTCTCCGTTAGTAGTTTCTGGGAAGCACGTACTCCTGGGTGAGCTAGGGAGCGAAATACTAAGATCGGTTTCCAGCGAAACTGTGCTGGAATGTAGGGCCTAAGTGCTAAGTTTAACACAGGGGTGGGACAGCATAGCGTTATCAGACGTCGTATGAAGCCGAATACTGAATAGGGCCGGTTGAATGTGTTTTGGACAAAGTTGTATCCAGAGTGATCTCACAATCTCCCTGGGGCCTGGACCAGTTGCAGTATGCATTACATACTGAATATGCTGCAGAAGCTGGGCTGGTGTTTTGTCTGCTAATCTTTTGTCAGTGAGGAGTTGGTACGTATGTTGAATTCGGCATTTCATCTCTACCTGTAGAAGAGCAGCCTTTAATGGGGTGTACGTCCGGGTGTCTGGTGATGGTGCGGTGATGACAGCGGAGGCATTGTGCATAGCCTCCGAGGAAAGTGTTGGCAGGGTACAGGCATAATCGGGCTTTCTCAGTCGTAATTTCGTGAAGGTCGAAAATAACCTCCATCTGCATGAACCAAAATTCTGGTTCATTTGCGTTGTATGCTGGAAACCTGGTAGATAAATCCATGACGAAGATCTAGTTTGCGAGTAGGTTTCTTTTCATTCACTGGGTCACCAATGTACCAGTTCTACTGTTACGTAAAGTATGGTGACAATAAACACAAACACTAAGATAATATATATATTTGGTCGAATATACAGAAGCATGCAGGTGATACTTTGGTGTGAGTTGAGCGCACTGAGCGTCGGTACAGTATCTCGTAAGTCTCTGTTCTAGACCACACTTGATAGTAGACTAGAAATTATTCGTTGTTGCTGTTTTAGATTCAGCTACTCAGAACAATAAGTTCCAGTAGCACAGGCTATGGTGAGCCCGTAAGTGGAGGCTCTGTGGAGCCATTATCGGTATCAGTAGCTGATACTAGTGATCTGGCGATGGAAGGGGGGTCTTCATGATGGCTATACCAGTTATGGAGCTTTGGGATTAGTGTAAACCTCTAGGTTTTCCGTTTTTTCTTTGCCTGCGAATTTGGCTGAGCAGTGCTGTCGTTGGAGTTTGGTGACGTGGCCTCCATGAGGAAGTCTTGAACCGTGTGGTTGTTGTATTTGTGATGTGGCGGTGGAGCTCCTACTATGATTTCCTCATCTGAGGAGTCCGTAACCTCCGTAGTGGGCGTTTTTGTCTTTTGCCTCGCAGCCTTAGGTAGGCTTAGGTGTTGTTGTTTGGTGGTTGTAACTATTTCAGGAGCGCTGGTGGTGCTGTTATCGTTTGTAGACAGCACGTCTGCTAGCGCGGCTGCTGAGATAGTGATGGTAGGAGTATTGGGAGCTGGAGAAGGAATTACCTCTGTTTGTATCGCCCGGGTCATGGGCGGTTCTGGAGTCAGGGTTGAAGTTGACTGCATGGTCGTCCTGGCGGTAGTCTCCGGAGTGGTAGAGGAGGCAGTGAGACTTACGCCAGTGGCTATGATGGGGGCCATGCCATTGTCTATATATAATGCGTTTAGTTCACTGACAAAGCGCTGGTTGTGTGGTCCTGCAAGCCTTTCCGCTAGTCTAATAAGACCAGGGATAATGCCTGCACGTGATGTAGGGGCTGTAAAGGAGCCTGTGGGACCTTGGGTCCCCAATGAGAAGGCTGTGTCGCCTGCTGGGAGGAGCCACATGTTGGTAAGACCGGAAAGTCTTCTGGTCGATTAGTGAGAGCTAAGGTGGTGGGTTGAATGCTTGGGGCTCTGGTCTAGGAGGAAGAAGGGTTGTTTCTCTTGGCTTCAACCTTGGCCTTGATGCATTCCTGTCTGCGGGGGCAGCGGTAGGAAATTGCGGGGTGATTGCCATCATAGAGCAAACAGCGATGGACTGTTGCCTTGCATATGGAGTAGTGATGGTCCAGTGCGCACAGGCTGCACTTCTGGACAGGGTGCTGACACTTGTTGGTCGGGTGGGAGAGCTCGTAGCACTTAAAGCACTACTGGATCTCATGGTATCGTTCCTTTTTTATTTGGTGGGTTGGTATTTTTAGGCTGAAGCAGTAGAATCTTTGTGTGGCAGCCTGGGTAGCCGCAGCTATGGTGGTGAACGTAATCTTCATTGATGTTTTGTCGGTGTTGCAGAACTCTAGGTTGAATACAGCTCGGTTTGGATTTTTGTCCTCGATATTGTCCTTGATATGATGTTGAAGTCAGTCAGTGATCCACTGGCTGGTCCTGCTGGTAAAAACAGTTCTTCCAGCAAGGAAATGACGTGGGAAGTGAGGATGTAGGTGGTGCTCTTTGCGAAGAATGGCATCGTTAGTCAGGAGTTTTTCTAGCTCCTCTTCACATGAATAGAAGAGCATGATATCTTCACCTTCCTGACTAATGTCAGCGGGTTTGAGGCCAGTAACGTCCATCAGGACCTTTAAAATATTGCTTCTCCAGATAGCATGATGGTCAAGTGGAGCTCAGCAAACACAAAACGTTGTGGAAAACTTCTCCAAAGTTTTAACATGGTTGTGGGGAGAGATAAGTTTCATGTGTGGTTCAACAGGCACATGTGCAACCTTTAGCCCAAGAATGGTAAAAATATTTCTTTATGTAATACAGCAAATGCTGCCGTTTCTTACACTAGTTTCATCTTTATTTATTAAAAAATATTTTGTTCATGTTTAAATATTAAATTTATGTACATTATACATATAAATTGTGAATGCTGTGACTTAGTTGTATGATAGGTGTGGGAAAAATTTACTTTTTATTATGATCTTGCTAAAAATTGCTTTTATAACCCTGTTTGATAAATGATGTATTCAGTAATACTGTCTTTATTTTTAAATTATATTTTGGTACTTTATGTATAATACGTCAACATAAATGAAAAATGCTGCTGCCTAGGTGTATGAAGGACACACACATCATTCAATCTACAATTTTTTCTAATAAAAAATTAGAGTGCATCAAAATACCTCTTTATTACATACATCTTTATTATAATAGTAGATTTTACAGTAAACCTCACTGAAGTACAAATAGGTGAGTACAACTAGGCAAGTACAACAACATGGGTGCAACTAGGATAGTACATGTAGCTAGGTGAGTACGCCTTGGTGAACACTACTAGATGAATACAAGTAGGCGAGTACAACTACATGAGAACAACTAGGGGAGTGCATATAGGTGAGTACAACTGCATGAGAACAACCAGGGGAGTGCATGTAGGTGAGTACAACTTGGTGAATACTGCTATATGAAAACAAGTAGGTGAGTCCAACTTCATGAGAACAACTAGGGGGAGTACATGTAGGTGTGTATAACATGGTGAGCACTGTTAGGTGAATACAAGTAGGTGAGTACAACTGCATGAGAACAAATAGGGGAGTACATGTAGGTGAGTACAACTGCATGAGAACAACTAGGGGAGTACATGTTGGTGAGTACAACTACATGAGAACAACTAGGGGAGTGCATGTAGGTGAGTACAACTACATGAGAACAACTAGGGGAGTGCATGTAGGTGAGTACAACTACATGAGAACAACTAGGGGAGTGCATGTAGGTGAGTACAACTACATGAGAACAACTAGGGGAGTGCATGTAGGCGAGTACAACTCACCATGCAACACCACAGAACTACAGAAGTCAAGGAAGAAGAGGGAAAGGGGAGTATGAAAGTGCATCCATACTGCACTTAGGGAGGAGGAGGGAGAGGAGGAAGGAGGAGGAGGGAGAGGAGGAAGGATGATGAAGACGAGGAGGAAGGAGGAGGGCGAGGAGGAAGGAGGAGGAGGGCGAGGAGGAAGGAGGAGGAGGTCGAGAAGGAAGAGTAGAAGATGCAGGAGCTCGAGAAGTGCTTTCTGGTCTTTGACTGTCAGTGACTTCTCCTGTCTTCCCTAATTTCCTGAAATATTGTCGCTTTTACAGCAGAAACTGGAATTCCCATATCCAACTAAATTTCAGGCTTACCAAATGCGGCTTTAGCTGCCGTGTCTGTCATCGTGCTGGAAAATACCTATGTGAAATGGTATCCATACAAATGAGACTCTGAAACTTGCTCTTTGCAATAATAACATTGTTTTGCTACACACAGAAATCCCAATAGCGTAATGCATCAAATGAATGTTCTAATGAATGCTTACAGTAGTGTGAGCACTCAATATAATATGAAGAAAGGGCCTGGATACAGGGGAGATACCAGCAGCACTTAAATCTGCAGATATAGCTCCTGTGCACAAGGGAGATAGTGAAGCTTTGGAAAACATATTATAGACCAGTTGCACTAACATCACACATAATAAAAGTTTTTAAAAAGAGTGATTAGGAATCTAATTCCTAGTTTTATGGAAAATAATGAACTACTCGACCCAGGACAAAATAGAATTAGAGCGGGAAGATCCTGTCTGCCATATTTACTCAACCACTATGACAACATCACAAAAGAATTTGAAGAAAAATATAATGCGGCTGTTGTAGTCAAAGACTTTGGAAAGACATTCAACAAATGTAACCATGGAGTGATAGCCCATAAAATGAGATCAGTAGAAATAATGGGTAAAGTGTGGCATTAGATCTCAACTTTTAGTCAACCACAATGCAGAGAGTGATGGTCAATCAAATAAGATCAAGCCCAGATGCAGTGAAAAGCTCTGTATCCAAGGGTACAGTCCTTGCACTGCTGGGATTTCTCATTCTATTCTCGGATATAGACAAAAATACTAGTCACAGCTTCGTAAAATCCTTTGCAGATGATACAAAAATCAGCATGTAAATATCCTCTGTACAAGACACTGAAAAACTGCGGCCAGTTATTAATAAGGTCTTTGACTGGGCAACTCCAAATACATAGGGTTTATGAAAAATCTATTCTCAAGGGATTGTAGAACAGACAGCTGAGCACACAATATGTCAAAATGTTGAGAATCGGCCAGAAACTGGAACTTTAGAAGCCACTCAAGGTTGAAACTCTAGTTTCAGAGATAATTGAAGTTGAAGTTCTCGACAATGAATAGAGGTAGTTCTAATTCATTAAGTTTTAATAAACTTATGTTTATTGTAAAAGTATGTTTATTGTCAAAGTATGTTTGAAGTATGTTTTAATAAACAATGTTTGACATTCGTATTCGAAGTTGTGAAAATTGTAGGTTAATATGTATTTAAACGAAGCCAAGAAAAAATAACCCACCCAAAAACAAAATTTAGGGATAATTTTAATAATTATTATGATTTAGGGGATATATTTAGGGTATACTTTATATAAGTAAAAAGCCCTAATCTGGTCCTTAATCATCAAAACAACCTAAAGAGATAAAGAAAATAGAATTTAAAATCTGTGGAAAACTCAGCCAAAAAAAAATTGATATCCCAAGTTCTGCTTGTTGTAACCGATTTATTTGTTGACCAATTTCATTCTATCTACACTTAGGTAAAAGTATGCACTCTCCAGGATGTAAGGGTTACAACAAAATCAGATACTAAACAAAGGAGAAAAAAAATCTCTCAATTTTTTTTTTTTTTTTTTTTTTTAAGATTGATGAAAGTAATATATATTAATTAATATTGGGTAATGTATTTATATGATATATAACAAAATAGAGCATAATAGCATACATACTCATTATTGTTTATTATGTATTATTCAGCAATGCTATAAAGGCATCAGCTGCATATCCACTATGTGGACACTTCTTACTACTATTCTTCTTCTTTGAGCGTTGTACAGGTGCTTGCATCTCTTCATTACTGCATTATCCCTTAGTTCCAGTTAATTGGAGCTGTTCTCCTTATCAACAAAACATTCTTCATTTAAAAAAAAATCGTCTAAATTCAATTTCTGAAAATATTTTGAAGAAATTTTCACGATGCTGAAGTCAATAAATTGGAGATTTGTTTAACATTTGTAAGTTTATTATTATTATTACTGTATTTGCAGGTGTATAAGAAACGCTTATTTATTTTTAAATGTATCAAAAAATTTTCCTGCGTCTAATGTGGCCATATTACGGATGTGAGACCGAGAGCCATAGATTCGGGAGCCATACAAGCATACTGGCTAAGTTTGCTAGGCACAAAAATAATTGCTAATTATAAAATATTGAAAACAAGCAGATTTATTAATATCTGTTATCACAAACTTTAAAAAAATTGCTTACGATACGTCGGCAGTTATGAAGGAAGCTCACAACATCTCTTCACCTTACCCAGCATACATAACCCACGCCTGATATGTCATGCATTATTTAACAACTGTTTTAGCTTTAACCACTGTGCTACTTGAGCTCCAAATATGGCACCCCCCCCCCTCTGCCAGGAAATAAATTCTTGGCAAAGTACTTTTGTTGTTTTTGAAAATGTTAAATACTCTTCCCTGATAACAGATATGTACAAAAATTCGAAATTATACTTACTTTGTCCGCAATCGGGTGCGGAAAATCGTGTGTGACGTCACGATTGGTGGTCGCCTGTGACGTAGACTCCCAGAGGCAGTCGCACACCAGCTTCAACATGCACGAATTGCTACAGATATTTAGTTTTCTCTTGCTAGTCCTATGTATAATGAACACGTACACAATATTATGGCAGTAGAACATCCGTACTGTCCCAAGACAGTGTTACATGTGTCACAAATGTGTCCACATATGTTGCTCATATATCCAATGTTTCATGTTCATTTGTGTATATTTACGCACTATACACTATCACACGCTCTATATACATTCACCATCAACACACTCAGAACTCCATGAGTGTGAGCTGCCACACCCAGTCAACCCTTCCTCACTCCTCCAACACCTTACTCGCCAACATTCATCCTCCCACCATACTGTTATTGTTTTCATTACACTATTTACACATGTTATGTATACGTATCTAAATGGTTTTATTCACCATAACTATGCAACTAAGCTGGTATTGTGTCCAAACAGCACAGTGGCTACCATACACAGTATGACATATCACACAGCAGACAACGCTACTAGTATGATGCCACCTCTCACCAAAATGGTTTCTCCCAACATACTCCTGTTACTGTTATTACACTATATACACACATTCTACATACCCATTTACATATGAGTTAACTATAACGAACCACTAAGTTGGTATGGTGAACCCAAAAAAAAAAGAGGAGTGAGCTGCCACACCCAGTCAACCCTCCCTCACTCCTCCAACATTTTACTCGCCAACATGCCTCCTCCCACCATACTGTTATTGTTTTTATTAGACTATTTACACACACGTTATGTATACATATCTACATGTTTTATACACCATAACTATGCAACTAAGCTTGTATTGTGTCCAAACAGCATAGTGGCCACCGTACACTGCATGACAAATCATACAGCAGCCAGCAGACGACGCTACCTCCTTCACCAAAATGGCTCCTCCCATCATACTCTTGTTGCTGTTATTACATTATATACACACATTGTATATATCCATGTACATATGTGTTCACTATAGCAAACCACTAAACTAGTATGGTGAGCAAAACAAGAGTAGCTACCACACACAGTGACACTACCTCGATTCCCTCCCTACCTCACCAAAATTCCTCCTCCCACAATACTATACACAAGGCTAATTATCACCACAATCCTGCTATTATCACAATCCTGGTCACTAAATTCTGTAAATGAATAAGTGAAGGAAACTTCATACTGCCGCATAGACAAAGCCCGCTGATGGGGCACCTTCTATGAAGCTACCTGATCACCATATAAATGGTGATAAAATCGAGTCAAAAATACAAAATGTGAAGACTCGAAGAGAAGAGCAAACCAGTCTTGTAACGGACCGGACCGATCTTCTAAAAAGAGGCGGAGCCGCAGAAAAACCTCCGGATTCAGACACCGGCCAAACAGCGCCTGAAATCCCGGGGCCAAGAGGACAACTCACTCCTGGAAAGTCTCCAAGCGAGCCAGGATCTAGAGGAATGGTGGAACCGGAGGAAAGAGGTACAGGAACCCCCATCTCAACTAGTCGTGCCGAAAAACGTCGATTCAGACAGCCTCATGGTCGGGGAAGGGTGCCATGTATACAGGAAGACGCCTCGACCGTGCCGACGCGAAGAGGTTCTCCTCCGGGCACCCAAACGTCTTGCAGAGCCAACTGAATGAGTCGGCATTGACCGTCCATTCCGTGGACAAGAAAACGAACCGGGACAGGCCGTCCACCAGGATGTTGTATACCCCACGAACGTGTACCGGCAGGAGAGCCAAACCCCGAGAACTCAGCAGACGAGTCATCCGAAGCGACCTACCCCAAAGAGCCAAGGATCGCATCGAACCCCCTCGGTTCAGTCATTGATCCGCGGGCGACCTGAACCCTCCGAAGCCCAAACCACACCGATTCCTTACAATTCAAGCTTGGTCTCGGGCCGGGCTTGAGGAGTAGAAGAACTCCCAGAACCCCATCAGCCAGGTATCAACCAGGCTTAATCAAAATCACTACCCTTATATTTTTCAGACAATAAGGTCTGAATTTCACCGTCAAAGAGCGATCTTTGAACACCGCGTCCGACACCCCTTGCGAGTCCTCGTTACCAAACAACCATCCGGTTTGCCTGTTTCCTAATCTGATACATTATATGTTATCCCGATATCTGAAAATTTATAAATATCAGCAGTCCTTGACAGCAAATTTCTCTGAGCATTGTTCTCTTGTTCTCTGAGCCTGCCATGTTCCACGTATGGCAGGATAGTCATCTATTAAACTCATAAGTTACCAGAACTTGGCTGGTAATGTTAAAGCAAAAACAGAAGTAAGCAAAACAGTAAATGACATATAGTGCAGATTCTCAACTTTTGCATCATATGTCGTATGGAACAGTTTAATGATTATGTCTTTATGTTCTGAACAGCAAGTAAGTGCATGTGCTTTTAGTTGTAAAATGTTACCTCTTATTAATTTACTCAGATTTAAAACCCTTATACAAAACTTCTGTGTCTTTAGGTATTGGCAAAGGTTCGAGCTTGGGAAGAGGTACAGCTTCCTGCTGGAGCACGGGGAGGATCTGAGCTCCAGTGTGTCAGCTAAGCTCACCAGAACGCTAGAGGTGACCACCACTATCCCACCTGCGACGCTGACAGGTGGGGAGGACATGGGGACGGTGGAGTGGGGAATGGTTGGGAGGCCGAGAAGATGGGTGAGGGGGGGTGGGGGGGAATAGTGGGAAGGACTGGGGGACAGGGAAGGTTGTTGTGGCTCAGCAATGCACATGCGTTGCTGAGCCACAGCAATGCGTGGCCGGGTACTGCTAGTATATATATATAATTTAGTTGCATTGATTCTAAATTATTTGGGTCACCTATATTTTGCTCCAGATGAGCACTGCAAGTGGAATACGTTTGATAACTGGACCAAAGAACACTATGAACTGTGTATTATCAGTCGATGTCAGTCTTGTAATAACTTCAGTTATTGTTAGAATGAAATACTAGGTGTATTTCTTTCTAACGAATAAAAACTCTAATAGTTTTAGAGCTCTAATAGAAACGAATAATTTCTCTAAAACGAATAAAATATTTTTTTAATCTATTGCTTATTTATTTATATATTTTTAGAGTGTAGGTTTGTGATAGAACAGTACTCACCTAATTGTACTCACCTAATTGTGCTTGCGGGGGTTGAGCTTTGGCTCTTTGGTCCCGCCTCTCAACTGTCAATCAACTGGTGTACAGATTCCTGAGCCTACTGGGCTCTATCATACCTACATTTGAAACTGTGTATGGAGTCAGCCTCCACCACATCACTTCCTAGTGCATTCCATTTATTAACTACTCTGACACTGAAAAAAATTCTTTCTAACGTCTCTGTGGCTCATCTGGGTACTAAGTTTCCACCTGTGTCCCCTTGTTCGTGTCCCACCCGTGCTGAAGAGTTTGTCTTTGTCCACCCTGTCAATTCCCCTGAGAATTTTGTAGGTGGTTATCATGTCTCCCCTTACTCTTCTGTTTTCCAGGGATGTGAGGTTCAGCTCCTTTAGCCTTTCCTCGTAGCTCAATCCTCTCAGTTCCGGGACGAGCCTGGTGGCATACCGCTGAATCTTCTCTAACTTTGTCTTGTGTTTAACTAGGTATGGACTCCAGGCTGGAGCTGCATACTCCAGGATTGGTCTTACATAAGTGGTATACAGGGTTCTGAAAGATTCCTTACACAAGTTTCTGAAGGCAGTTCTTATGTTGGCCAGTCTAGCATATGCCGCTGATGATATTCTTTTGATGTGGGCCTCTGGGGACAGGTTCGGTGTGATATCAACCCCCAGATCCTTCTCTCTATTTGATTCTTGTAGGATTTCCCCTCCCAGATGATACCTTGTGTTCAGCCTCCTGCTCCCTTCGCCTAATTTCATCACCTTACACTTTCCAGAGTTGAACTTCAGCAGCCATTTTCTAGACCATTCCTCCAGTTTATCCAGGTCATCCTGTAGTCTCTGTCTATCTTCATCCGTCTTGATTCTTCTCATAATTTTTGCATCATCAGCAAACATCGAGAGGAATGAGTCTATACCCTCTGGAAGATCGTTCACATATATTAGAAACAGGATGGGTCCAAGTACTGAGCCCTGTGGGACTCCGCTGGTGACATCTCGCCACTCTGATGTCTTCCCCCTCACCGTTACTCGCTGTTTCCTGTTGCTTAAGTACTCCCTTATCCACTGGAGCACCTTCCCTTTTACTCCTGCCTGTTGCTCCAACTTTTTTAACAGCCTTTTATGGGGTACTGTGTCGAAGGCTTTTTGGCAATCCAGGAAAATGCAGTCGGCCCACCCTTCTCTTTCTTGCCTAATTTTCGTTGCCTGGTCATAAAATTCTATTAACCCTGTGAGGCACGATTTACCATCTCTGAACCCATGTTGGTGGTGCGTTACAAAGTTATTTCCCTCCAGATGCTCTACGAGCCTTTTCCTCACGATCTTCTCCAGCACCTTGCATGGTATACAAGTTAAGGAAACTGGCCTGTAATTCAGTGCCTCTTGCCTGTCACCCTTTTTGTATATTGGGACCACGTTAGCTGTCTTCCAACATTCTGGTAAGTCTCCTGTTTCCAGTGACCTGTTATACACCATAGAGAGTGGCACACTTAGTGCTTCTGCACCTTCCTTTAGTATCCATGGTGAGATAGTATCCACAGTGTTGCTGTCTACGTGTGTTACAGCCTGTAAAAGTATTGTGAGAAGGGTTACAATGTTTAACATGTATCTCTTTACAGCCGATCACGGAGTGACCGGTCGAATGTGAGATCGAGTGAGATTGAGTTTGTCGCGAGTGAGGGACTGGTAGCAAGCTTACCCGAACCTGACCCCTACTTGACTACTACACTCAGGCTGGTGACGTCCCCGACCTGACCCCCTTCCTGAACCCCGCCCTCAAGCTGGTGGGGTACCGGACCTGACGTCCACCAACTTACAATTGGAACATCAATCCTCGAGAAAAAGGATCGACTGAACAATACCAGCATCCAAAGACAGCAATCAAATTATACACTAGAGACTCTAAGGATTATATTTTTATCTGCTGAAACTTTTCCTAATTGGCATGAGTCCACCAATGACTCCATTACATTAGCTGTTCATTACAAAGCTATAATGTCTGCTGCTGGGTAATGCAGTATTATATATGTGGTGGGATGATTGTCGCTCACTTCCACTTGATTACAATGAAACGATTTAACAATTATACTTTTCCTGGGAAGTTAGTCTTATTTTCTGATTGTTTATGCCATTAAAGTATGGAAAATGGGTATTATTCACCTCAAATTTTGCTTTGACTTTTGCCTCAGACTGCATAGGGAAGATGTCATGAAGGCACCTGAGGACTTCCGACTCATCTAGAGCTGGGTCACTGCCCCACAGCTCTAGACAAGTCGACAACCTTCAAGGAACCTTCACGATCAAAGACCACATTCATTCCAAAAAATTTACTACAGACTGGTTATTCATGCCCGTGCCTCCTCTTGGGTGGCCTAATCATCATCAATCAATCAAGGAACCATCAGAACGTCCTCCCCTAAGCTGACCCAGGCAAAGGTCAGAGCAATGTGTGAAGGGAATAATACCCACGTTGTATACTCTGGGTGGGGGGGGGGGGAAGCAATTTATAAACAACACTTACTAACCAAAGACAAAACTGTGTTGCAAATTATAATATGCAACAGAACACTGATTCATTCTGTATAATTGAGCCATTTATCCCCTTGGAGGAAAGTTGCCTCCGTGACAGCGAGGAGCTGTTTCCTCGTTGACTCCAGCGGTCTTGAGACTAATTCCGTCTCGTAAGGGCCTTCCTTGAATTTGTACACATTTGAGGGCCTTCCTGGAGTACTTACACACGAGTCACTACTGTGTGAACGTGACCTCCTGAATTGAGGTGCGTGTCAGTCATGGTTCAACACAGAATACTTGTCCAGGAACGTGTTGTAATTTATCTCTGTACTGGAGTGCTTGTGCTCGAAAACAATTGACTTTGCGCCTGTGTTCGTGAAGAATAACCCACGAACAGAGGCGCAAAGCATGACCGTGGAGTTGAATGGAACACACATGCTTGTACATATAATGTATATTGTATGTGGTTAATGTTCTTTGAGGAATAAAAGTGATTAAACTGGATTAATATATATTTCATTAGCGTATCTCATTGCAGAGCATGAGGTAATTTTGTTGGTGGTGCAACCATAGTGGTAGGCAATGTTAGAAGCCCACTTGCAGTACCTGGTGGAGACACAATGGCCGAGTTTGATGAACCAATATGACAGGGACTGATAGTCGCTATGGCATGGAGTGAAAGAACCACTATGGCAGGTATTGATAAAGGCCACTATGGCAAGAAACTGATACAACTACTATGGCAGGACACGACGAAATAGCAACGGTAGATCAAGTGGGAGTTAAACGGCCGAAACACGAAGATGAGTGTGCATGGCGAGGCAGAGAGCGCGTGCCGAGGATTACAGTGCATGGCGAAGCTGAGAGTGCATGGCAGGACAACAGAGGCTCCAGAAGAGACCGAGTGACAGGAACGCTGTGTTGACAAATGTTAATTAACCACTTCGCTCATTATCACAATCACTGTGTATATCGCCATCATTGCATAATGTTAACTGTTTTTGACTCCTACAATGTTGCCAACATCATGCCTGCATGTTTCCACACTAAGTATTTATGTATTAAAATTATAATCTAGGCATGATATCAACAACAACAAAATCAACAAGACATTGCAATTTACCTCAATAAGCCTAATTAAAGTCACTTGTAATCTGCTTTATTTTCCAAAATCTTTATTCCGTGGGACTATACACGTCTCAAGTCCCATGATGCAATTGATACACGGGAGACTGTTGGAATCGGGTTTGGGAGGAGAGCCACACCACGGGAGACTGTGAAAGTTGGGTCTGGGAGAAGAGCCACACTATGGGAGACTGGGAACGGATCTGGGAAGGTCAGTATGTTGGAAATAACCAACAGCTTTCATACATCATTTTGTATTTAAATACAACATCTTTATATTAACAACCAGTAGTTACTAAAATTACTAACTTGTACAATTAACCATAATAATATTTTCATATGGCGTAATATTTTGCCTAATTCTTCCTACTATGAGGTGTGGTGCTAGCCCGTTTTAGGAAATCTCTCCACATATTTTCAGATCTAACAGAGTCCAGGTATTTACTTTCTTTTACCTCAGGATAATCGTTTACTAATAAGTTTATATATTTAGCATATTACTGCTTGCTGGAACTCGCTTATTTAGTTAGATTAGCAACTCCAGAGGAAAATATTAAAATGTAAAATAATTCTGCTCCATATTCATCTCATTCATTTCATGCAGTCAACGGAACTTAACCAACTGACTAGTGCTACAAGAAATTATATTACAATATAATACATTTACTTATGAAGTAAAGTAAGTAAGTAATTATCAAAAGAAGGCACCAAACCGGGAAGGCTATGTAGCACCATCAAATACGCAAAATAATCAGAGGGCGCTAAATATCACCAAGGATGCCAATACGAGAACAAAAACGCATAAGGCGAACGATATCAAAAGTATCCGAGTCGCCAAGAATTCTATCGAGGGACAGGTGACCGCGAGGGGCGGTCGGAAAGCAAGACACACGCTCGTCCTGGAAGTCGGGACATTCAAGAAGGACATGCACGACCGTAAGAGGGACAATGCAACTTGGACAATAAGGAGCAGGGCGGCGCTCCATCAAGTGACCATGGGTTAAGCGAGTATGGCCAATACGCAACCTCGCCAGAGCTGTTTCCCACCGCCGGTTACGGTGGAAGGAGGACGGCCACGAGGAAACACAACATTTAAGAGTACGTAGCTTGTTACCAGTAACAGACAACCAAGAAGCCTGCCAACGGGTAAGAACTGAGGAATGGATAACTGGGTAAAAGTCGGAATACGGAATGCCTTTACGAGAGATGGGACAAGAGCGGACAGCTTCCTTAGCGGCAGCATCCGCACGCTCATTTAAAGACACACCAATATGGCTGGGAACCCAACAAAACTCAACCGACTTAAATTTACTGTGAACGAGAAACAGCCAATGCTGGATCTCGACAACTACTGGATGAACCGGATTAAAGGACCCGAGAGCCATGAGGGCACTACGAGAGTCAACAACAACAACAAAGGAAGACTGACAATGAGAAAGCAGGAGACGAAGAGCATAGAGAATAGCATAAAGTTCTGCTGTAAAGATGCTAGTCTCCGGAGGCAAGCGACACATATAAGTGCGATCAGGAAAAACAACAGAGTAGCCAACACCGTCCGCTGACTTAGACCCATCGGTGAAGACAGAAACGGAGCGGGAGTGAGAAGAAAAGTGCTCGAGGAAAAGGCGTTTTAGAACCGTAGGAGGGGTAAAAGCTTTAGTGATACGGGTCAAGGAAGTACAAAACCGCGGAAGAGGGACCCTCCACGGGGGCAAAGAAGGAACAACACGAGGAGAAACATCAGAAATACGAACGGAGAGAGAATCCTGTAGGCGAGATAACCGGACAGAAAGAGGGAGGTGGTGAAGAGGAACAGGAACCGCAGGAGGGGTAAAAGTTAAAGCACGACAGAGGCGAGAGGAAGGATGTTGCAAGGACCGCGCAAGATAGCGAAGACAGTAGCGATCACGGCGGTCCTGGAGAGACAGGAAGCCAGTGTCAACATACAAGCTAAGGATGGGAGTCGAACGAAAGGCACCAGAACTGAGGCGCAACCCAGTATGGTGCAAAGCATCAAGACGGCGAAGAGTAGAAGGAGAAGCAGACGAGTAAGCAGGGCAACCATAATCGAGCTTAGACAGGACGAGAGAGGAATGTAAAGCAAGGAGAGTGCGCCTATCTGCCCCCCAAGAAGTATGGGACAAGACCCGAAGGAGGGTAAGGGCCTTAGAGCACTCAACACGGAGGTAAGAGATATGGGGAGACCAAGACAAACGAGTGTCAAAGAATAACCCCAAAAGCTTCGCGGAATCTTTGTATTCAAGGGGATGACCATAAAGTGACAAAGAGGGACGAAGAACAACCCGTTTCCGCGTAAAAGTCATGGCACAAGTCTTAGAAGTAGAGAACTTGAAGCCATGACCTGTGGCCCAAGACGACACGGCATCAATTGCAAGTTGAAGCCGGCGTTGAAGGAGAGGCGAATCATCACCCTGACAACAAAGGGTAAGATCATCGACATAGAGAGCGGAGAAGACACCAGAAGGAAGAGAGGAAAGAAGACCATTGAGGGCAACAAGAAAAAGAGTAGTGCTCAGAACACTACCCTGGGGCACACCTTCGTATTGCTGAAAAGAGGGAGAGAGAGCGGTACCAAGGCGCACCCGAAAGGAACGACGAGAGAGGAAGCTGCGGAGAAAGAGAGGGAGATGACCACGAAGGCCAAAAGAATGAAGTTGAGATAGGATATGATAACGCCAAGTGGTGTCGTAAGCCTTTTCTAGGTCAAAAAGGACGGCAACAACGGAGGTCTTCGCAGCAAAAGCAGTACGAATATAGACCTCCAAGTTCACCAGGACATCTGTCGTGCTGCGGCACTTGCGGAAACCAAATTGAGAAGGGGAGAGGAGGTGATGGTGTTCCAGGAACCACATCAGACGAACGTTAACCATACGTTCAAAGAGTTTGCAGACACAACTTGTGAGAGCAATAGGGCGAAAGTCCTTAGGGGAAGTACCCAGAGACCCCGGTTTGCGAACAGGGAGGACAACGGCATCGAGCCAGTCCGCAGGGACTGACGACGACTCCCAGATCCGATTATACAGACTCAGTAAATACTGAGACGTGCTCGGAGGGAGATGGCGAAGCATCTCATAATGAATACCATCGGAGCCCGCCGCCGTAGAACCGCAGAGGGCCAGGGCAGAACGAAGTTCAGAGAGAGAGAAGGGATCATTATAGGGAAGCTGAAGATGAGTGCAGAAATCTAAAGGACGAGACTCAAGGACAGGTTTACGAAGAAGGAAAGATTGGGGAAGATGAAGACCAGAGCTAACAGAAGAAAAATGGGAACCCAGTTCGGAAGCGACCTGCAACGGGTCCGCCACAAGAGTATCATGGAGGTGAAGGACCGGTGAAACATCGGGAACGAACTTACCCGCTATCTTGCGGATACGCTTCCAGATCTGGGCCAGAGGGGTCTCGGACGTAATTGTTGAGACATAAGATGCCCAACATTCACGTTTAGCCGTACGGATGGCCCTACGGGCCACCGCACTCGCTTTCCGAAAGAAAAGAAAAGAATCGGTCGTCTGCCTACGGCGGTGCCTCTTCCAGGCTGCACGCTTACAGCGGACAGCCCGAGCACAGTCCGCATTCCACCAGGGAACGCACTTCCGTGGACCCCGAGAGGAAGAGCGAGGAATAGAGCGGAGGGCAGCGTTGAAGACAGTGTCATGAAAAAGGAGGAGAGCGCGAGAGAGAGGCAGAAGGGAGAGGTCAGGGAGAGCAGCACTGAGGGTAAATAGGGTCCAGTCTGCCTTAGCAAACTGCCACCTAGGGAAAGAGAGGGAAGGGCGAAAAGAGAAAAAGGAAACAAGGATGGGGAAATGATCACTTCCATGGAGGTCATCAAGAACCTGCCACGTGAAATCTAAGTAAAGAGAAGAAGAGCAGAGAGAAAGATCAAGACAAGAAAGGGTGCGAGTCCGAGAGTCCAAATGAGTGGGCTCACCAGAATTCAGAAGAGACAGGGAAGAAGAGAGGAGAAACGGCTCAAGGAGGCGACCCCGGGTATTCGTCAGAACGTCACCCCAAAGAGAATGACGACAATTGAAGTCACCCAGCAGGAGCACAGGCTCCGGCAAGGAGTCCAGGAGGTGTTTCAAATCAGGAAGAGAGAGCGGGACACTCGGGGGGAGATAAATGGAACAAACTGTGTACCATTTCCCCACAAAGATACGAGCAGCAGAACAATGGAGAGGCGAAGGAATAAGTAAAGGAACAAAGGGAACATCAGCCCGAATCAAAAGAGCAGAAGAATTAGAAGCCCCAGCAATGGCTGGGGGGGGGGGAGAGAAAGGAATAGCCACGAAAACGACCAGGACGAGCACCAAGCATTGGCTCCTGGAGACAGACACAAAGGGGCGAAAACCGCGAAATCAGAAGTTGGAGTTCGAGGAAATTGGCGTAATAACCTCGAACGTTCCATTGAAGAATGGACAACGACGAGAAGAGAAAGGACAAAAACAGAGAACAAGGAAGAAACAAAGGCGAAAGACCAACAGAGCACGTTAAAGAATATCAGGGTCGGGATCAGGGTCAGCAAAGTCAGGGTTAGGGGGCATGGGTAAACTGAGCAAAGACGGAGGGAAGGAAACGGGAGAACAGAGCAGAGGTGGGCGGGCAGGGTCTGGAGGAGGAGGAGGAAGAGGAGGAGACAACGGAGAGGAGCCGTCAAGGACAGCAGCAGGAGGAGGGGGAGTAGAAAGAGGGGAGCGCACCCCAGCAAGAGCATCAACCGAAAGGGAAGCAGGGGCCAAAGAAACCTCCATAGCAGGAACAGGGGGCGCAAGCACCGAAACGGGAGGGGAAGGAGCAACAGAGCCAGAAGGAGGAGCTGAGGAAGAAAGCGAAGCCTTCTTACCCGCCGGGGAAGAGGAAGGAGAGGAGCCAGGCTTACGCTTCTGACTTAAAGAGACCGGTGTCCCAGCAACTACGTACCGGGCAACGGATTCCAGTGTCTCAACAGGAGAAGCCGAACGAGAGCACACACGACGGCCGTTAGGAGAGCGATGGACATCCGCCCGCACCGACAGGCGGTGGGGAGAGCCAATAGATGGAGGAAGAGGATGGGAAGGAGGATCGGAGGGGGACGAGGAAGAAGACACAGAAGACACGACAGACCGGGTAGAAGGAAGGGGAACCCCAGACAGAGGACCAGGAGGAGGATCCTTCGGGAGAGAACCCAAAGGAACAGAGGAGGGGGCAGTGGGCGCATCAGGGTCCAAGGCCCGGAAACGGTTGTGAGTCTGAGGAAGGCGGGAAGGACGAGGAGAGGAAGAGCGCAACACACGAGCATAAGAGATATTAGCATAAGGCGGGAGCCGGCGAACCTGGCGCCTCGCCTCAGGAAAAGATAAACGCTCCCGGTGCTTCAGGTTGAGGACGGCTGCCTCAAGCTTGTAATGGACACACGCACGGGAGAAGGTAGGATGGGCCTCACCGCAGTTGAGGCAACGAGCCTGGGGAGAAGTGCACTCCGACTTAGAGTGACCCTCGCCACCACACAAAGGACAGAGAGAGACAGTCCCGGAGCAGCGGAGGGCACCATGCCCAAACCTCCAGCACTTGTTGCAGAGCCGAGGAGAAGGAATGTACTCCTGGACAGAGCACCTGGCACCAGCAAGAATGACAGAGGGTGGAAGGGTCCTACCATCAAAGGTAATCTTCACAACCCGGAGGGGTTGACGGCGACTACCACGAGGGGGACGAGTAAACGTGTCCACCTGGAGAATAGAATGGCCCTGGGCAGCGAGGATATGGCGAATATCGTCGTGGCAGTCGCGCAGGTCTCGAACACCGGTTGCAACATGGGGCGGGAGCAAAATAGTGCCAACACTGGCATTCAATTGAGCGTTCTTCGAGACCCGAACGGGGGTCTCGCCAAGGCAGGATAAGGCAGCCAAGCGGGAAGCAGCATCCTGAGAAGGAGCAGCAACGACACGTGTACCGAGACGAGTGGGGTTGAAAGTAATGGAGGCATCCACGGAATCAATGAGATGTCGATGAAGGGAGAAATCGTCAGGAGGCGCAGAATCAAGAGGGAGGAGATCAAAATATTTGGCCCACGAAGCGGGACCAAACAAGGCTTGATAGGTAGCAGAACTGGAAGGAATCGAGCGAGGGCGGCCGTGACGAGGACGGCGGTGAGAACCCCCAGAGAGAGAGGGGTTAAAAGGCGCAGTAGTTACAACTAGAGAAGGAGCCGCGCCAGGGGACGAGGTAGTCACCACTGGGGGCTTGGGGCTCGACCCAACCACAGAGGAGGGAGGGGAGCCAGGGGAAGGAGTCAGAGAGGCCAAAGGAGGAGCAAGGTCGGGGCCCAATGCAGCGGAGGCTACAGAGCCCGGTCTTCCAATACGGACCGACTCGGGGGCTTGGTCGCCCACCCCACGAGCCTGAAAAGGTAAGCCAGAAGCAGCCGAAACAGGGGTTATCATCTTGACGAAATTAAGAATTCACTCACGAATGTGCCCCCACACCCACCATGGAGCCACAATTAGAGGCAGGACACCCAACAAGAAGCTATCGCCGATCTTGTCGGGGCCTCCTAGGGGTGCGTCGTGAGTATACGCCCCACAAACGCCACCTTAAGAAACCGACAGTCCGTCGAGATCGGGTTCAGTGACGAAGTGGGGATTGACAATAAAAGGTTCCCCTCGCTCTCGACGTCGGGTACTGCAGTTCTACGGGTGCATGAGTATGCCTCCTCAAGCACCCGGGCGTCAAAATAGAAGAAGTCCATGGAAGAACCAGAACGAGCAAAAGGTCGGCAGGAAACGGCAAGCAGATAGGAGAAGAGGGGGGAGAAAAACGAAACAGAAGGAAAAGGAAAAGGTGCCCAGCAGAATTGGAGAGGGCGGCAGCAGGAGCACAAGGCTAGAAAAGGACAGAGGACTGTCCTAAGGAGCATCACACTCCAGCAGCCGCCCACGAAGCCCCCACACGGCGACAACGAGCTGAGCGGGGAGGGGGTTATGAAGTAAATAATCGTCACAACTACTTCCTTTCCTAATTAATTTGAAATAAATAAATTAACTTACGCTCGGGGTTCCTATCGAGAGCTTCACGCATGCGTACCCCGAGGAGGGAGGAGAGAGAAGCGATAGCAACCATATTGCTGAAAGTTACTGTACTGAGGAGTTCACGTTTCATCGTGAACATCGTGCATATATTACTATGGTGTATTGAGGTGAAATCACCTCTTGTTATTTCATTACATAACAATAATTTATATATACAATTCCTTCTAATGAAGAATCAGCATTAGACTATTAGTGCTAGTAAGGTAAGGTAATTATCAAAAGAAGGCACCAAACCGGGAAGGCTATGTAGCACCATCAAAGTGCGAAATAATCAGAGGGCGCTAAATATCACCAAGAATGCCAATACGAGAACAAAAACGCATAAGGCGAACGATATCAAAAGTATCCGATTCACCTAGAATTCTATTGAGGGACAAGTGACCGCGAGGGACGGTCGGAAAGCAAGACACACGCTCGTCCTGAAAGTCAGGACATTCAACAAGGATATGCACAACGGTAAGAGGGACAACGCAATCGGACAATAAGGAGCGCGCTCCATTAATGACCGTGGGTTAAGCGGGTATGACCTACCCACAGCCGTGCCAAAGCAGTTTCCCACCGCCGGTTATGGTGGTAGGAGGAAGGCCACTGGGACACACTACGTTTGAGAGTACGCAGCTTGTTACCAACGACAGAGGACCAACAACCCTGCCAACGGGCAAGAATGGAAGAATGAATAATAGGATAAAAGTCGGAATAAGGAATACTTTTACGGGAGATGGGACAAGAACGGATAGCTTCCTTAGCGGCAGCATCCGCACGCTAATTGAAAGAAACACTAATATGGCTGGGAACCCAGCAAAACTCTACTGATTTAAATTTACAAGAAATAAGAAACAGCCAATGTTGAATCTCGATGACCACCGGATGGACAGGATTAAAGGACCCGAGAGCCATGAGGGCACTACGAGAATCAACTACAACCACAAAGGAGGAATGAGAATGAGAAAGCAAGAGACGAAGAGCATAGAGAATAGCATAAAGTTCTGTCGTAAGGACGCTAGCCTCTGAAGGGAGGCGACACATATAAGTACGGTCAGGAAAAACAACAGAGTAGCCCACACCGTCCGCAGACATAGACCCATCAGTGAAGATGGAAATAGAGTGGGAGTGCGAAGAAAAGTGCTCAAGGAAGAGGCTTTTCAGAATAGTAGGCCGGGTAAAGGCTTTAGTAACACAAGTCAAGGACGTACAAAACTTGGGAAGGGGGACTCTCCACGTAGGTAAGGAAGGAACAATGCGAGGAGAAACATTAGAAATATGAACAGAAAGAGAATCCTGTAAGCGAGATAACCGGACAGAAAGTGGGAGACAATGAAGAGGAACAGGAACCACAGGAGGAGGAAAAGTCAATGCACGACAGAGGCGAGAGGAAGGATGTTGGAAGGACCGTGCAAGATAGCGAAGACAGTAGCGATCACGGCGGTCCTGAAGAGAGAGAAAGCCAGTGTCAACATACAAACTAAGGGCGGGAGTCGAACGAAAAGCACCAGAGCTGAGACGCAACCCAGTATGGTGCAAAGCATCAAGACGGCGAAGAGTGGAATGAGAAGCAGAAGAGTATGAAGGGCAACTGTTACGGCCCTACTGGACGCAACCGGGTTCTTCTCTGATGGTAGTAGAGTTTGGGAATCCGGCCCCAAGTTAGTAGAGGCTTTCAAGGGGTGTGTTCCGTAATGTAAGTAAAACTAAAGGGGGAGGGGATACAAATATTCCAATTTATATATATGTATATATATTCCCACCACCATATGTATATATACAGTCACACACGGGGATTATAACTACACTTATGTACAGTTGCGTCTTCCTACGAAGACACTGGATGCTCAACGATGCTCACTCTGGGTAGCCCTGGTTCCTTCTTCCGTGGCCCACGATGAATCCAATATGACTATGACGAATCTACCCTGGCCACAGGCCAGCCAAATCACAGTCCCACTGGGTGCTTCGTCGTGGAGGCCTTAAACCACAATCCCACCTGTAGCTGGCAGGTACCGATCAGCTCCGCTGTGTAGACCACTCCATGACCGATACTAGGGTTGCAAGCCCTAGGCAGGAGCCTTGTGTGACCCGCTGACACTCTCCTCACTAAGCACTACAGTGGCTAGTCTCTTCCACCAGGCAGCCCCGGATAAGGCGATTCCCGACACTGCCACGCCTCAGGCAGGCTATTACACTCTCAACAGAGTTGTCCGGGGGTGGCTCACAGCTTCTTCAAAGCAGACTCGTGAAGAGACCTTGGCTGCCTTGGGTAGACTGATCCATCATTCAACACAGCAGTCCCAGGTCGACTCTGCAATCAGATACGTCATTAATATTGGGACGCTCTAGGGAACCTCACTTACAAGCTAAGACACAAACGTCCACCTATTCACTCCATAGATGGCGTTGCTGTCTAAGCGCCACCTCACCAGAGGTCAGCAGCGGCTATTCCACGAGCCAATTAACACGGGAATCCAGCACGTATTGCCGGCGTCTCTCGTCATCACTAGATGGCGTCGTCCATTTGGAGGGGGTTTTGGGAGTGGACTCAAAGATGGCGTTGTTGTCACTGCTCTGTGCTCCGACGATGGACTCGGGTCCGTAACGGCAACCATAATCGAGTTTAGACAGGAAGAGAGAGGAGTTCAAATAGAGGAGCGTGCGCCTACCCGCTCCCCAAGAAGTATGGGACAAAACCTTAAGGCGGTTAAGGGCCTTAGAGCATTCAACTCGGAGGTAAGAGATATGGGCTGACCAAGACAAACGAGTGTCAAAGACCAACCACAAAAGCTTCGCGGAATCCCTGTACACAATGAGATGACCATAAAGCGACAAAGAGGGACGAAGAACGACATGCTTCCGAGTAAAAGTCATAACACAAGTCTTAGATGCAGAAAACTTGAAGCCATGATCGGTGGCCCAAGACGACACGGCATCAATTGCAAGTTGAAGCCGCTGTTGAAGGAGAGGGGAATCATCACCTCGACAGCAAAGGGTACGATCATCAACATAGAGAGCAAAGAAGACGCCAGAAGGAAGAGAGGAAAGAAGACCGTTGAGGGCAACTAGAAAAAGAGTAGTGCTCAGAACACTACCCTGGGGAACACCATGATACTGCTAAAAAGGGGCAGAGAGAGCAGTACCAAGCCGCACACGAAAGGAACGACGAGAGAGGAAGCTCCGGAGGAAGAGAGGGAGGTTCCCACGAAGGCCAAAAGAATGAAGTTGAGACAGAATATGATACCGCCAGGTAGTGTCGTAAGCCTTTTCCAGGTCAAAAAGGACGGCAACAATGGAGCTCTTTGCAGCAAAAGCAGTACGAATATGGACCTCCAAGTTCACCAGGAAATCTGTTGTGCTGCGGCACTTGCGAAAACCAAATTGAGAAGGGGAGAGGTGGCGATAGTGCTCTAAGAACCACATCAAACGAACGTTAACCATACGTTCAAAGAGCTTGCAGACACAACTCGTGAGAGCAATAGAGCGGAAGTCCTTGGGGGATGACCCGAGAGACCCTGTTTTCCGAATAGGGAGGACAACAGCATCGAGCCATTCTTCAGGGACTGACGACGACTCTCAGACCCGATTGTACAGCCTCAGTAAATACTGAGACGTGCACGGAGGGAGATGGCGAAGCATTTCATAATGAATGCCATCGGAGCCCGCTGCCGTAGAACCACAAAGGGCTAGGGCAGATTGAAGTTCAGAGAGAGAAAAGGGATCATTATAGGGAAGGTGAAGATAAGTACAGAAATTTAAAGGACGAGATTCAAGGAGAGGCTTACGAAGAAGGAAGGATTGGGGGAGATGAGAACCAGAACTAACAAAGAAGAAATGGGAACCCAGTTCGGTCGCAACCTGCAACGGGTCCGCCACAAGAGTACCATGAAGGCGAAGGACCGGTGAGACATCGGAAACAAACTTACCCGCTATCTTGCAGATACTCTTCCAGACCAGTGGAAGAGGAGTTTCGGACGTAACGGTGGAGACATAAGACACCCAGCAAGCACATTTAGCTGCACGGATGGTCCTACGGGCCACCGCACTCGCCTTCCGAAACAAAAGAAAAGACTCAACCGTCTGCCGGCGGCGATGTCTCTTCCAGGCTGCACGCTTACAATGGACACCCTGAGCACAGTCCAAACTCCACCAGGGAACGCACTTCCACGTTCCCCGAGAGGAAGAGCGAGGAATAGAGTGGAGGGCAGCGTCAAAGACAGTGTCATGAAAAAGAAGGAGGGCGCGAGGGAGAGGTAAAACGGAGAGGTCGGAAATAGTAGCACGGAGAGTAAAGAGGTGCCAGTCAGCTTCGTAAGTAAGCTGTCTGGCTGTCTGGAAGGAGAGAGGAGTGCGAAAGGAGAAAAAAGTGACAAGGATAGGAAAATGGTCACTGCCATGGAGGTCATCAAGGACCCGCCACCCGAAATCTAAGGAAAGGGATGACGAGCACAGAGAAAGATCGAGACAAGAAAGGGAGCGAGTCCGAGAGTTCAAATGAGTGGGCTCACCAGAATTAAGAAGGGACAGGGAAGAAGAGAGGATGAAAGGTTCAAGGAGGCGACCCCGGGTGTTTGTCAGCACATCACCCCAAAGGGCATGACGACAATTGAAATCACCCAGCAGGAGCACAGGCTCCGGCAAGGAGTCTAGGAGGTGTTTAAGATCGGAAAGAGAAAGTGGGACAGTGGGGGGTAGATAAATAGAACAAACCGTGTACCATCTACGCACAAAGATACGGGCGGCAGAACAGTGGAGAGGCGAGGAAAAAAGCAAGGGGACAAAGGGAACATCGGAACGAATCAAGAGAGCAGAAGAGCAACAGCTGGGGGGAGGAAAGAGAAAAGAATAGCCACGGAAGCGACCAGGACGAGAACCAAGCATCGGCTCCTGGAGACATACACAAAGGGGCGAAAACTGTGAAATGAGAAGTTGGAGGACAAGGAAATTGGCGTAAAATCCACGGATGTTCCACTGGAGAAAATCATCAGCAAAGAGAGAGAGGAGAGCAACAGAGAGCAAAGAAGAAACAAAGGTAAAGAAGAAACAAAGGTAAAGAAGGAACACAGCACGCTAAAAAAGCACAGAGTCAAGATCAGGGTCAGCAAAGTCAGGGTTAGGGGCATGGGTAAACTGAGTAAAGAAGGAGGGCAAGAAGCGGGAGGACAGACCAGAGGCGGACGAGCAGGGTCTGGAGGAGAAGGAAGGGGAGGAGGGGGGGCAGAAAGAGGGGAGCACACCTCAGCAAGGGTAGTAACCGAGATAGAACCAGGGGCTAAAGAAACCCCCACAGTAGGAACAGGGGGCACCACCACCGAAGTGGGAGGGAAGGAATGATAGAATCAGAGATAGGGGTGAAGAAGAAAGTGAAGCTTTCTTACCGACAGGGGAGGAGGAAGGAGAGGAGCCATGTTTCCGCTTCTGACTCAAAGGTACAGGCGTCCCAGCAGCAACGTACTGGGCAACAGACTCCAGTGTCTCGATAGGAGAAAAAGATCGAGAGCGAGCAATACAACCATCAGGAGAGCGATGGACGTCGGCCCGCACAGTCAGGCGGCGTGGAGAGCCAAGAGACGGAGGAGAAGGACGGGAAGGAGGACTAGAAGGAGAGGAAATAGAAGACACAGGAGACGTGACAGACTGGGTAGAAAGAAGGGGAGCCCATGACAGAGAACCAGGAGGGGGACCCTTCGGAACAGAACGGAGGAAAACAGGGGAGGTGGTGGTGGGTGTGTCCGGGTCTAAGGCTCGGAAACGGTTGTGAGACTGAGAAAGGTGGGGAGGACGAGGAGAGGAAGAGCGCACCATGCGAGCATAGGAGACGTCAGCGAAAGAGGGGAGACGATGAACTTGACGCCGAGCCTCAGGAAAAGACAAACGGTCTCGGTGCTTCAAGCTGAGGACAGCCGCCTCAAGTTTGTAGCGAATACATGCACGTGAGAAAGTAGGGTGGGCCTCACCGCAATTGAGGCAGCGGGCCTGGGAAGAAGTGCACTCTAACTTAGAGTGACCCTCGCTTCCACACAGGGGACAGAGAGAGACAGGACTAGAGCATTTGAGGGTACCATGCCAAACCTCCAGCACTTACCGCAGAGCCTCGGAGAGGGAATATATTCCTGAACGGAGCATCTGACACCAGCAAGAATGACAGATGGCGGAAGGGTCCTACCATCAAAGGTAACCTTCACAACCCGAAGGGGCAGACGGCGATGACCACGAGGGGGACGAGTAAGTGTATCCACCTGGAGTACAGAATGACCCTGAGCCTCGAGGATATGCTTGATATCCTCGTGGCAGTCCTTGAGATCCCTAACACCGGTCGCAACATGGTGTGGGAGAACAGTGCCAACACTGGCATTCAATCAGGCGTTCTTCGAGACCCGAACAGGGGTCTCGCCAAGGCAGGATAAGGCGGCCAAGCGGGCGGCCGCATCCTGAGAAGGAGCAGCAATGACACGGGTACCAAGACGAGTGGGGTTGAAGGTGATAGAGGCATCCCCGGAATCGACAAGATGCCTATGAAGGGAAAAATCATCAGAGTAGTTGAATCCAAAGGTAGGAGGTCAAAGTATTTAGTCCACGTATCAGGACCAAACAAAGCATGGAACGAAATAGGATGGGAAGGGAGCATACGAGAGCGGCCATGGCGGGGACGGCGATGAGAACCCTTAGAGAGAGACGGGTCGAAAGGTGCAGTAGTTACAAGAAAGGATGGGAGCCGTGCAAGGGGACGAGACAGTCACCACAGCAGGCTTGGGGCTCGACCCAACCACAGAGGAGGGAGGGGAGCAGGGAGGAAGAGTCCGGTCTGGGCCTAAACCGGGTCCCGTAGCGGGGGCTACAGATCCTGGTTTTCCAGGACGGTCCGACTCAGGGGCCTGGTCGCCCACCCCATGAGCCTGGGTAATAGAAGGCAAGTCGTTATCCATACAGCAAACCAAACAAAAGAGATGGGACCTGGAACCAAGGAATACTACCTACCAGGGCAGCCAGGGAGGCCGAGCGCGGGCCAGTGCAGGAAGGGTGTGTCGTCCCCAGCGGTGCTCCCCCTTTTCAACAGGGGAGTCCTACTACTTCGTTCATTCTCCCACACTGTTGCAAAGACCCCAGTCCCCCTATCGCCCCAGCCTGGACCCCCAACCATCCACTCAGGGTGGCCTCTCACAGGCGACCCCTCCAGCGGGTGGTCCGATGGCTCACAAGGCCCCTACATGGTGCCCTTCAGCACGTACACCACCCAAAGAGGGGGCAGGAGAGGGACACAGGCAACCCACACCGGTCCCAGGGAGGTGTACGTGAGCCCCTCACCACGGCAAGGAGGCACCACGGAGGGGTTAGCGCTAGTATTGTATCTGTCTCTTAGCGCCTGTACCCCCTAATTTTGTAAAAGTGAATTTGACTCTTATTTTATGATAATATACAGTCTTATTAAAGTCCATAGGACATTAGTTTGTTTAATTAATTTCAATACACTTGCTCTCTTTAGTTTTCCACTTTTCACAAAAAGTGCTGGTCCTTTGTAGCTATTGAAGTTTTCACTATTTAATGCAAATATTTGAGTCAGATTTTCCCGCACAAAAATTATGGTCCTTCGAACCTAGATAGATGAAAATTTAAGTAAGTAAGTAATTATCAAAAGAAGGCACCAAACCGGGAAGGCTATATAGCACCATCAAATGTGCAGAAGAATCAGAGGGCGCTAAATATCACCAAGGTTGCCAATACGGGAACAAAAACGCACAAGGCGAACGATATCAAAAGTATCCGAGTCCCCAAGAATGCTATTGAGGGACAGGTGACCGCGAGGGGCGGTCGGAAAGCAAGACACACGCTCGTCCTGGAAGTCAGGACATTCAAGAAGGACATGCACGACCGTAAGAGGGACAATGTAACTAGGACAATAAGGAGCAGGGCGGCGCTCCATCAAGTGACCATGGGTTAAGCGATTATGGCCAATACGCAACCTTGCCAGAGCCGTTTCCCAACGCCGGTTACGGTGGTAGGAGGACGGCCACGAGGAAACACAACATTTAAGAGTATGTAGTTTGTTACCAGTAACAGACGACCAAGAAGCCTGCCAACGGGTAAGGACGGAGGAATGGATAACCGGGTAAAAGTCGGAATATGGAATACCTTTACGAGAGATGGGACAAGAGCGGACAGCTTCCTTGGCGGCAGCATCCGCATGCTCATTTAAAGACACACCAATATGGCTGGGAACCCAACAAAACTCAACCGACTTAAATTTACTGTGAACAAGAAACAGCCAATGCTGGATCTCGACAACTAGTGGATGAACCGGATTAAAGGACCCGAGAGCCATGAGGGCACTACGAGAGTCAACAACAACTACAAAGGAAGACTGACAACGAGAAAGCAGGAGACGAAGAGCATAGAGAATAGCATAAAGCTCTGCTGTAAAGATGCTTGTCTCCGGAGGTAAGCGACACATATAAGTGCGATCAGGAAAAACAACAGAGTAGCCAACACCATCTGCAGACTTAGACCCATCGATGAAGACAGAAACGGAGCGGGAGTGAGAAGAAAAGTGCTCGAGGAAAAGGCGTTTTAGAACCGTAGGAGGGGTAAAAGCTTTAGTGATACGGGTCAAGGATGTACAAAACCGCGGAAGAGGGACTCTCCATGGGGGCAAAGAAGGAACAACACGGGGAGAAACATCAGAAATACGAACGGAAAGAGAATACTGTAGTCGAGATAACCGGACAGAAAGACGGAGGTGGTGAAGAGGAACAGGAACCGCAGGAGGGGTAAAAGTTAAAGCACGACAGAGGCGAGAGGAAGGATGTTGCAAGGACCGCGCAAGATAGCGAAGACAGTAGCGATCACGGCGGTCCCGGAGAGACAGGAAGCCAGTGTCAACATACAAGCTAAGGATGGGAGTCGAACAAAAGGCACCAGAACTGAGGCGCAACCCAGTATTGTGCAAAGCATCAAGACGGCGAAGAGTAGAAGGAGAAGTAGACGAGTAAGCAGGGCAACCATAATCGAGCTTAGACAGGACGAGAGAGGAATGTAAAGCAAGGAGAGTGCGCCTATCTGCCCCCCAAGAAGTATGGGACAAGACCCGAAGGAGGGTAAGGGCCTTAGAGCACTCAACACGGAGGTAAGAGATATGGGGAGACCAAGACAAACGAGTGTCAATGAATAACCCCAAAAGCTTCGCGGAATCTTTGTATTCAAGGGGATGACCATAAAGTGACAAAGAGGGACGAAGAACAACCCGTTTCCTCGTAAAAGTCATGGCACAAGTCTTAGAAGTAGAGAACTTGAAGCCATGATCTGTGGCCCAAGACGACATGGCATCAATAGCAAGTTGAAGCCGGCGTTGAAGGAGAGGCGAATCATCACCCTGACAACAAAGGATAAGATCATCGACAGAGAGCGGAGAAGACACCAGAAGGAAGAGAGGAAAGAAGACCATTGAGGGCAACCAGAAAAAGAGTAGTGCTCAGAACACTACCCTGGGACACACCTTCGTATTGCTGAAAAGAGGGAGAGAGAGCAGTACCAAGGCGCACCCGAAAGGAACGACGAGAGAGGAAGCTGCGGAGAAAGAGAGGGAGATGACCACGAAGGCCGAAAGAATGAAGTTGAGATAGGATATGATAACGCCAAGTGGTGTTGTAGGCCTTTTCCAGGTCAAAAAGGACGGCAACAACGCTCCGCGGCAACCACCGGACGTGTCACCTGCAGGGGCCCCCCACGCCGAACATCCTTCCTCAGCAACAACACAAGGCCGCGGCCCGCACCAGCACCCTCACCACCCACGTCCGTAGGAGCGACCACCCCCCACTGCGGAGAACCTTCTGCAGAAGAAAGAACATGAGGTGAATCATAAGCACAATCATCGTCATCAGCAGGCACATCCGGGTGCTTCGCGATCTACCACATCATTGCCTGAAGACCCACCGGCGTCGAAATCCCCCACATCAGCCCAAGCAGTAGAAGATGGCCGGGACCGTTTGGGCTCTGGCCGCACATCCTCAGAGCCAGAGGCTGACCCAGAACCACGGGCTTCACAAGCCGTGCGAACCGACGCCCGTCGCATGACGGCAGGAGCCTCAACCGCAGGGGGAACCGGGCCGCACACAACAGGACGCTCCGCAGCCCCCCCAGCACCCAGCTCAGCCAAAACACCCGGCGAAGGCGCAGGGCCAGATGCAGCAGCAGGAGACGAGGAAGACGAAGACGTCGACGACACGCA
>NC_091156.1:30467005-30482005 GCF_040958095.1 Procambarus clarkii | reverse complement strand
CCTCCGGTATCAGCCCAAGCAATAGAAGAACGCCTGGAACGCTTGGGCACTGGCCGCACATCCTCACAGCCGGAGGCGGACAAAGAACCACGGGCCTCACGAACCGGGCGAACCAACGCCCGACGCAGTACTGCAGCAGCCTCAACCACATGGGGAACTGGGCCGCACACAACAGGACACTCCGCAGCCCCCCTAACATCCAGCACAGCCGTGACACCTGGCGAGGGTGCAGGACCCTGGCACAGCAGCAGGATTCGAGGAAGACGCAGACGACCCACAGAGACCAGCCGGAAGACCCTCGGGAGCAACTGGCACAGCGAAGTGACCAGCGACAGGAGCCACCGGAACACTCGGAGGAGGGACAACAACCACCGGGGGCATGTCGGGTGACGCAGGGGGGGCCGCATCAGCAGCGAATGGGACCTGCCCCTCTTCATCTCCGGAATCCACGTCCTGAGGGAGCGGCGGGAAATCCTCTTCCCGAAACAAGTTAACAGGTGCAGCAGGGGCCTCAGAGCACCCGGCAGCCTGATGCCCTAACTAGCCACACCGGAAACAAGTACAGGGTTTCCGGGCATAATACACCCGAACGTAGTAACCTAGCAGCCGGACAGAAGATGGGATATCCGACCGCAGGCGCATACCTAAGGTACGGACGTTCGTCTGCTTCCCAGCATACTTCCCCAAGGAAAGCTTGTTCACCCGCACACTGATGACAGCACCATACCTCCCGAAGAAGCGCCGGAGAAGGTCTTCAGGGAACTCCAGGGGTGCACCATGCACACTGACATATGTCAGGGCACCACTCCGGTCGGAGATCGTAACGGAGCCAGCGCCATCCGGCAACTGCAACGAACGCCCTTCGTTCCGCCGGAGGAAGTCCCGATACTCCTCCTCCCGCACGAACTTGACAATCACCCGGTGGGCCGTAACAAGCTCAACTCCATACACAGCCTCCACCGGGACACGAAGCATGTCGCACATTACCAACTCAATGGCCGGATAACCAGCCTTGCACGAGAATTCCAGACCCACGGAATTCACCCGCAAAACAGGAGGAATTGCAAGGCCCCCCATGTCAAAACGGCCACGTCAGCACGCAGCCAGGCAGGCAACAACACTGCCCACGTCAGCACAGGCGGGCAGACACACACCCGCCCCCAACCGGCCGAAACTGGCAAACAGCACCAACTGCTGGAGCGCCGAAGCACACGTCTGTCCCCTACCAAAGCTAGGGCCAGACCATATATTTTTCTACATTTTATCCATTATTAAGTATCATATTGTACTACATGTTGAGTGTTGAATACTTGTTTAATTATTTTCATGAAATTTACATTTCTCAGTTTTATGATAAAATTTACTATGCTTTACCTGATCCAATTAATTTACATAACTCCAGTTTCAACTCATGTGCATACCAGATTGCATATTTAATTTACAATTTTGCTGATTCATATATTTTGTGTGTGTGTGTGTGTGTGTGTGAGGGATGGATGCCAGCACAACCACAGGCCGACCCCACCACCTGTTTACCCAAGAGACCGATGGTCACCTGGGGTGGCAGTCCAGGCCCTGTTGTATTGTGCTGTAAGGACATTTCTCCTCTGGCATACCTAAACCTCGGCTGTTAGTCCTACTGGGACCCACTGAGAGGGCTCTGCCCCTCAGATCAGGTTTATGACTGATTGGCGCTAATGACAGGTAAAGGCATGTTGCCTGCTCTACTATTTGTCGTGCTAATCATCATCAAATGGATATAAATGGTTATAACCAGGTATCGGGCATACAAAAGTACTCCAATTAACGACGCCTGAAGAAGCAAATATGGAAGAGGCGACTGCTGGACCATCAGGGTTCTCCCCCACCATGACCAGTGACACTGTCACCCCACCACCCAGTGATGAGTTTGTGCAGGTGTTAAGTGAAAACCAGAGAAGGAAACAAGGGAAACAAAAACCTAGTGAACAACAGGGTGGACGACGTCCAATAGCACCAAGGGACGAGTATACACGTCTGACGTTCCCTGAAGGCATGAGTGTGGCGGACAAGATAGTGTGGAGCAAGAAACTGAGCAAGGTGTTCCCACCTGGCCCTGCAGGCTTGCTACGTCCACATGTCAACTCCCCATATGTGTATGTTTCAAGAAAGAAACAGGTTGTAAATGCTCTTCTACAAGGGAAAATAGATGAAGTACAGCTCTCCCTTCTAGATAATCCATCACGAAACAAGAAGATGGATGACAGATGATGGAAGATGATGGAAGAACCTAGTCGACAGATACAATCATGGGTATCCACTGGACAGGGCCTATGAATTAGACGGGGTACACAAAGCAAGAAGATTGAACAAGAATGAAAAGCCTACCGATCAAATAATCATAGCCTGGAAGAAGACTGAACCGCCACCTAAAAAGTATTGGTTTGCTGGGTTTTATGCGCGCCCCAGCACGTTCAGGTTGTGGGAGCCTGACCCTGTGGAGTGTTACAAGTGCTGTGGCAGTGGCCACATAGCTAAGCACTGCCGGTGCCTCACACCCAAGTGTGCTCTCTGTTCCGGTCCTTATGCACTGAAGGACTGTTAGTATAAGAAGACCAAAAACCAAAGAAACCTGGAACAGGAGCAACAGAACACTGTAACAGAAGCAAGGCAACAACCTGAAACTGTGACTCCGTCCGAACCGCCGCTGAAGTGTCTCAGATGTGGTACGGAGGGAGTAACCATCTGGCACTCAGACTGTCCCAAACGGCCAGCCTCCCTTGGCACAAGGAGGCAAGTGCCCGAGACTCAACAAGTGCCTACTGATGCCGGCTCTAGTACTGTTCACCCATCCCATAGTGGTGACAGTACCAGTAATGCCCCTGACAACTCACAACAGCCTGAGACAACAGTTGAAGGAAAGTTGGCAGCCTTGCAAGCGTAGGTAGCAGAAATGGCCGAAACTATAGAGACGCTACGTCGGTCTCCTTCACAAGAGATACAGCCACTTCTACACTGCTGTGTGGCAGCTGTCGCCCGCACTAGTAAAGGTTCCTGCGGTGGTGGTGACGGCGGCGACAGTGGCAGTGGTGGCGGCGGCAGCAGAGATGAGAGCGGCGACGTCAGTCAACTCAGTGATGACAGCAGTGATAGTGACACAGAAACATTAACTAGAGAAGGAAGTCGACCCGCACCAACATATATGATTAACGAACTTAACGGAAGCGTTCAAGTCAAGTACCTGAGTGATAATATACTGCGTGACAGTGCTTATGTCATGTGACTTACAGAGAACATTCACTCACGGACCATCCCGAGTTCCTCAGAAATCAGGGGACTGCTGTCATCACCAGATGTTACTGACGACACCAAACACTAGGTTGGTGCGGCTCTTTACATCTTAGTCACTAATTAACACATTGTGGAAGTGGGACGAGGACAACAATGGGACCACCAATCCCACGGAGGAACAACACCAAAACGATGGCTGCTGCTGACAAAAGGACCATTAGGTTTCTCAGTTGGAACATTCGTAGCATCAACAAGAGATTGAATGATCTAATTGCACATGTTACCAGTAACAACATAGATGTAATTGCTATACAGGAGCCCAACACGTCTAACATGATAAACAAAACCCCACCAAAAATCAGAGGGTATGCATCCTATACTAACAGCAACGCCACAGGGCTACTAACATACATCAGAAGTGATTTACCACACACTCTTGCGAGCACGTCACACAATGTACACACACATACCATCATTTTCATGTACAAACTGCAGCAGGCCACTTCTCATTCCTCAACGTATATGCCAGAAGCCAGAAACTCAATCTAACATTGCTCCCAGATCTAGACAATCATGGGACAATATACATGGAAGATTTTAATGCTAGACATATCACGCTGGGAGACAGTACTAACAACGATAATGGATGCAAATTTATCAAATATGTTTATGACAACAGATTAACTGTGTATACTACGGATACCCAAACTCATTTATTGGGAGGCAGACTTGATTATGTAATGGGTAGAAACCTTGTGCAAAATAGTATGGAAAGTTCGTTGGTAAATCACTTGGTTAGTGATCACTATGCAGTTTCTGCTTCCTATGAAGTACAGTGTGATGTACCTAATAGACATCAGAGACGAAAAATGAATATTCCATATGGTGCGCATGACCACTTTATTAGTTGTATTTCAAAATGGTATCAAGATTACACAATAACGAGTGTACAGGCCTTCTCCAGAGATCTCGTTGATACAATTACTACTTACTACGACACATGGGTGTGTTGGGGAACAAGCCGTAAGCCTAGCAGAAGTGGGCAACACCTACCACCACCCAAGTTTTTTTGTTTTTTTTATTTATAAAAGTACAATATACACAATAAAAAAGATACAAAGCCTGACAAAGTACATAGTAAAGAACCCAAAGAACTCTTAAGACAACAAACATTATACAGAACAAATGCAAGAGCATGAAGACTTTTCTTTTTTTTTTTTTACAAGAATACAACATAAAAAAGAAATCCAATCATGCATAACACAAGATCCACACGAGTAACACAGAGAACACAAAGGCTCACACAGAGCAGCTACACATAATAAGCCAGCGGCATAAAAAAAAAAAAAAAAATTAAAATAACACAAGGGAAAAATTACATGAAGCATGACGGATAAAAGTACCCAAAAGGGCCACACACACAAGGCAGAAGCCCACATAACCAGGAGCACAGCACCGGAGCACGCAGGAACCGGTGGAACAAACGAAAAGATACATACACATACACACCACAAAAAACGCCCCACAAATAAACAAACACACAAAAAAAAACAGCGGAACACGCAGGATCCGGCAAAGGAACACAAAACACACACAACAAGGACACACACACAAGGAGCAACACAAAAGCACAGCGCAGGCAAACACACACAACACACCGCCGAGGAAGCCCTCAGGGGGCAGGGGGAATACCCACAACCCAAACGCCCAAATGACCCAAGAAGCCCTCCCCCCTAAATCCATCGACACCACACCAAAACACTAATCAAACCCCCGACCCCCCACCAACCCCAAAGCATCAGCATCACCTGAACATACGCGTCAGTGAACCAATCAGCAAACCTCACTGGAAAAGCACGCCGCAACCACCACCATGTGAAACGCAAACGCCCCCGCAGAAAACCCAGAATCCGGCGAACCCCATAGCCCTCCAAACGCCCAACCCACACGCAAAACACATAATCCGCAATCAAGACACTCAGAGTGTTCCGAAGCCGCCCGGAGCCCTGAGGAAACGAGAGAAACAGGAACTGTAAAACATCCCCCTGAAACCCGAGCCCACAGAACACCGCAATCACATCACGCAACCAAGCAACTAAACCCTGTACCCTCTCACAAAAATAAAACACATGTAATTGCGTCTCAACCAATCCACAATGTGCACATGTAGCGGAAGAACGCAACCCAAGCATACACAAACATCATTCGACGGCAAGGACTCGTGCAGCATCCGAAAGAGAAACTCCCGCTGCTGCAGAGCCAAATGCCGCCCACCCAAGACCGACCAAATCCCCCCCCAATCCCAGCATGGAAACAAACCCTCAACCCGATGGCTCACACGACGAAGGAGAACCCCATAAACCCCCCGACATGACAGGGACAAAAACCCAGGAACACGACAAGCTCCGCAGAATCCCAACTGCCCACGAATACACAGCAGGTGTAGAAAAGGCGACCTCACACCCAGCCCCTAACTCAAGCAAATAGCTAAACCGAACTGAACAGAAATAAATCCCAAGCGCACCGAGTCCCCACCCACCCCCAAATACTGACGCAACGACAGCCAAAACAAAGCCAATGCCTTGGTAAAAACATCAGGGATGCCAACACCCCCCTCCTCCACCCACAAAACCATGGAGGAGCAACGAACCGGATGATACTTCCCACACCACACATACCGATAGACTCTGCACTCCAACCTATGAGCACGCCGCCGATCCAGGGGGAATCACCGAGCCAAAAACCACACCCTCGAAAGAACTTTGCTAGTAACAACAATCGCCCGCTGATAAACCGTCAATGGACGCGAGGATAACAAACCAACGCCACCTCAACCGACCGAGACACCGCATCCCAATTCCACTCCAAGGATTGGGCATACGAGCTAAACCAAGTAATTCCGAGAACCCGAAGCGACCTGACCACTGGAAACCACGACCCCACCCACACTGAACGGGAGGTCCAGCTCCCCAGCCCCATCAGACAGGACTTATCCCTATTAACAAGGGCCCCAGTGGCCAACTCAAAACGCCGAACAAGGTCCTGAACCGCAACCACAGAGCCATCGGTCGCCACAAACAGAACCATATCGTCAGCATACCCACAGATCGGTAAACAGAGACCAGCAGGCAGCCTCGGAGGAACCACCAAAGCACATGACTTAACCGCACGAAACAAAGGCTCTTGAAAAATAACATAAAGGAGCATAGATAAGGGACACCCTTGCCGCACCGAGCAGCGAACGGCAAAGGGGGCACTAAAAAAACCATTAATGCACACACGACTATGACAGCGGGCATACAACATACGAACCCAAGAAAGAAACAACGGAGGAAACCCGAACCTCTCCATAGCCTGCAGCACAAAGCCCATCGACACACGGTCGAATGCTTTTGACCAATCTAAGCTGAGCATCGCCGCAGGTAGGCGAAGCTCAGAGGCACACAGAAGCACATCACGTAAAAGAGCATTGCACTGAAGCAAAGACCTACCCGGAATGCCACAAAATTGCTCAACCGAAACCACAGAACCAATAACATCCCGACACCGACCTGCCAGCAACTTCGAGACAACCTTATAATCAACATTTAACAGGGTGATCGGCCTCCAATTCGACAGAAAACGCAAATCACCTGGCTTCGGAAGCAACCTCACAACCCCATCATAATGGGCTGCGGGTAAGGAACAGGTCAGGAAACAAAATCGCACCACCTCCAAAAAAGCCTCCCCAATCACATCCCAGAAAGTCACATAAAAGTCCACAGGGAGCCCATCCGAGCCAAGCACTCTGCCGGAACGGAAAGACCGCACCACATCCCAGAGCTCAGCCGACGACACGTCCCTCACCAAAGCGGAACAATCCGCAGCCGACAAACCAGGCGAGCAGTGACGCAAAAAGAAAGCAGTCAAATCCTCATCCACCCCTACCTCCCCATACAGCGCTCCGAATTCCTGCTGCACATACAACAGGACCCCATCCGTGTTAGACAAAACAGAACCGTCCGGACGCTGGAGACCGGTGAAAAGAACCGAGTCCCGAAGGGTTTTCTCCTTTCGCAAAAGAAAAGGAGAAAGCCGTTCACCAGACACACGCTCGTCAACACGAGCCCGCACCCGAACCCCTTCTGCCAACTCCTCCAGCAAACCACAAATGCGCTCCTTACACAGCGAAATAGCATCAAAACAATCAGCCCCACCATTCAGCAACACATACAACCGAGTCAACCGCTCCTGAAGAAAGCGCAACAAACCAAACCGCCCCGCCGCCTCACGCCTCGCAACCACAACAAAAAAGGACTTACATTTCACCTTGCACCAGTCCAACACAGACGAAAACTCGCACTTGCGAGCAACAAGCCCCACCCACCACCCACGAAACGCCTCACGCACCAAAGGACAACGCAACAATCGACAATTCAACTTCCACCAACCCCTCCCCACACGAACCTGACTATGAACAGCAACACGCACCACAACCAAACAATGATCAGAAAAGGCAACAGGAACCGTACGAAACGCAAAAACAGAACCCTCCCGCCCATGAACATAAAAACGATCCAGCCTGGAACACGCCCCTCGTGCAGCAAAGGTGAATTCCAAATCGCCCCCAAACATGAGAGCAGCATCACGAAACCCACAACTCTGTAAGGTGGAGACCAACGCCCGAGAAACATTCTGCGGATGCGCACTATTGCAATCCCGTGCTAGAGTGACAATTAAAATCGCCCCCAAAAACCATGTCCCTTGTGTCATGATGCAAGAAGTGTAACAGCCCACCCTGGAAAAACTCCTCCCTCTCCTTGCGACGCGCCGTGCCAGAAGGAGCATACACAGTTAATAAGGGAATCTCCACCCCGAGGTACTGCACACGAGCGAACAACACCCGGCCATCTTCATCCATCTCCGTGTGAAGCACGGAAATGGACGCCCTCCGGGAGAACAGCATCAGCGTGCCCCCAAAGGACATCCTCGGCGGATTAAGCACTAATGAAAATCATCAGTCAACCCAGACAAAGCACTCAAGTCACGCACATTATGCTCCTGAATAAAGCTACATCTACACGTTGCTCACGAAGCACAGCCACCAAGCCCATCTGTACAGCCAAGTCACACAATCCACGCACATTCAGCGTCGCACAAGTCAGAGAGGGCGCCATCAGGAAGGCAATGAGGACCCCACCAACCCCACAGCCCCCGTAGAAGGTGGAGCAGAGCCCCCCACATGGGAGGCAGTAGGAACAGTAGGCGCATCACCTAGCAACCCTGCAGAGGAGGGCCCCACAGGAACGTCGACGCTCGCACTCTTTGTAGACTTTGTAAACTTCAACGTCAGCGCATCCCGTCTAGGACCTTCCACACCAGAGGACACCACCCACTGATCAACTGCAACTGCTTCTGGGGCGTCACTGCCCCCAGAGGGGGCCCCAGGTGTAACAGACCGCATCAGGCCACCAGAGGGAGGAGGAGGAGGGGCGCACGCCACAGCAGCTCCAGCCGTAGACCCCCCTCACTTAATGGGAGGACCTTGTCAGAGGAACGCGCCCGTGCCTCCCGCTTACGACGGGGCTGGTCCGACGTCGCACCCGGGGAAGGCCCTCTAGAGCCACGAGAGGACCGCAGCACCTCCGGAGCAGCAGCAACCACGTCGGATGAACGGCCACCAGACGAAGGAGCAACCCCACACGAAGGGCTTGCAGGATCGCCACTCCCACCTACACACGATGGAGCAGCTTCCACAGACGTACCTGTCTCCATGGCAGCAACATCTGAAGCCCGATGAACCTCCGCAGTGACGACGTGCACAGGAAGTGGGGGCGCCACATCAGACACCAACGAGCCAGGTGGGGCAAACTGCTGAACAGCCGGAGTAGGATCAGTCGAAGCAGAAGGCACCAACAACGAGGAGGGGCCGCGGGGGACAAACACGGTCTCTGCACCACCTGGCTTAGCCCCCCCAACCCCCAAGGGGGGAAAATCACCCTCCTGGAAGATAGCTGGTTCCCCCATCCCGGAATCAGTGCAACCGGCCGCAAGATGTCCTCGCAAACCACACCGAAAACAGGTGTGTGGTTGATCCTCATAGAAAACCCGCATGTTAAAGCCGTAGAACTTGACCTGAGAAGGAATATCACGCGTCAAGCGCATGCCAAGGGTCCGCACATTGGTCCTCAAGCCCGACAGGCGGCATGAGCGGAGGCCGGTTATACGGTGAGTGAATACAGTACCGTACCGAGAGAAGCAGGTGCGAAGGACCTCCTCGGGAAAGTCCAAGGGAACTCCATGGATGCTGACAAACGTCGGCGCCACACACCGGTCCGACACCTCCACAGTACCAGCAGAGCCCAGGAGCAGATGAGAACGCCCAGCAAAATCACTCACAAAACGCTGATATGGGCCAGGGGCAGAGAACTTGATCACCACACGCTTGTCAGAGATCTTCTCAAGGCCGTAAACAGTGAGCAGGTCCACCTGGAAAACATCCAAAAGCGTTACTTCCACCAACGCCCAATCAGCAGCCGCCGAGAACTTCAATCCTGCGGAATCCACCCTCCGAATCCGCGTCACCGACGACGCCATAACGCCAGCCGCCCCCACAGGCTAGCCGGCACACCACACACCAACAACAGCGACCTGCTCGCACCAGACGTCAGCCAAGAACTGAGAGAGCGCCAACGCCGTGACCGCACCCTGCAACGAGCAAGCAGCCAATCACCACCACCCAAGTGGGTCCGTGATCCTGTATTTGTTAAAGAACATGTACGAGTAATGCAGCTTGGAGATACATACAAAAGAACCAAAGGACAAGGTGACTTGCATGCATTTCTTGTCGCAAATAGAGAGGTGAGAAACATGAGGAATGTTATACGTAATAAACATTGGGAAGAGTTCCTACAAAGTATAAATGAGCAAACAACACGTGTTGAGGTTTGGAAAAAGATACGAAAAATCTCTAGAAGCAACCCAACCAAACCACTGCACCACAGCCCACTAGAACAAGCAAACATTCTCCTTGATCAATGGGCACTAACATCAAGCTACAGCTCACTCCCAATTAACATACAGCACAAACTTAATGACACACGCCCCAACAGACAACGAACCATCAATCTTGCCTGTATAGCTATTGACGTGTCTGATCTTAATGATGTAACTGAATGGGAATTAAATCATGCGCTAAAGATGGGCAAATCAACTGCTCCTGGAGAGGACGGTATTACTTACAGTCTACTGAGATTAGTCTCACAAGTACCAGGTAATCCACTTTTAGTGCTTTACAGAATGAGTTTAAGTGAAGGAGTATTACCTGATGCTTGAACAAAGAGTGTCATTGTTCCCATCACCAAATCACACTCAGATAATTATAGACCCATATCTCTAACATCGTGTGTCTGTAAAGTGCTTGAACGCATTGTCCTTAACCGACTCATGTATCGCATACAGGGGCGCCTGTCATCCCAACTGTTTGGATTTGTGCCTGGGCTCAGTACACAACACTGTTTTGCTGAATACTTCGCTCATATTGAAATTTCTCCTCAAGCAGTCTTCATTGACCTAGCTGCAGCTTTTGATACAGCAAACAGGGAAATCACACTAGAACAGCTTGCTGAGCTAGGAATACAAGGAAAATTATTGAAATGGATAAAGGGATATTTGTCTAATCGAACAGCATATGTTTTGTTTAATGGTGTTAAAAGCACAGAGAGCAAACACTTTGAACTGGGAACTCCACAAGGAGGGGTCCTCAGTCCCTTGCTGTTCAACGTTCTGATGCATAAACTTATTAAAGATCTCCCAACTAATAATGAAGACACTGTCATCTGTTATGCTGATGATATATGTTCAGGCTACCTCTGAACCTAGAATGCAAGTTCTGCTCGATGCTTTTGCTAGTAGAGCTGAGGAATGTGGCCTACTTATCTCTGTACAGAAAACTCGTGCCCTCATTCCATGTGGTATTCCACAAGCCAATTATCATATAGATGGGCGAGTACTTGAGAATTGCGAGTCCTACAGATACCTTGGTGTCCCCATTATCCACCCTGGGTACCTTTCTTCACTCAAGAGGAGACTCTGGGAGAGATTAAAGCCCTTGAGGGTCCTTGTTGGTGTCAATCATGGAATAAACGTGAGACTTGCTAGAATGTTTTATGTATCATTTATTCGCTCTGTGATTGACTACAATGCTCTACATCTCACACTGTATACAGACAAAGAGCTGAAATCTCTTGAAACCTTGCAAAATGAAGCTATGCGTCTCATCATTGGGGCTCCAAAGTCCACGAGAATAGTTAATATGAGAGCAGAGTTAAAATTGTCTACCATAAGTGAAAGAATTTTGTCTATTTGCAGTTTTCTGCGTGAAGGCGTTGAATAGATCTCGGCAACACATGAAATTTCAAGAAAAACTTTCTAATATGCTACACTCACCTGAGGTCTACAGAAGAAGAGCGAAATCTGATTATGCATTTTGGTTCTACAAGGTAACCAATTCCATCAAATTCTTAAATATGTACCCAACCCAATTAATGATTAATCAACCAATTACTCCATGGGATAACTGGGATCTATCAGTGGATTTTGTAAATGCACCCAAGAAAGATAGTGTACACTCTACATTATTAAAAGAGTTAATACTGCAAAGCATCAATGAAAGTATTCAGAGTATGGGTAACAATGTGTATCAGTGCTATACCGACGGCTCTGTTGAAGAAGGTGGACGATGTACCGGATGTGCATGTAATATATTTGAACAATCTTCTCTCGCACCTACAGCAATGAAGCGCGTCAATGATTAAGCAAGTACAACTCAAACCGAACTTGCAGGCATATACCTTGCCACTGAATTTTTAAAAGACAAAGGCAGTGGACTTATATACTGTGACTCGCAGAGTGCACTCCTGGCACTGAATGCACATAATAGTGATACCCAGAAAATAGTCAGTGATATTCGAATGAATGTTTTAGCTGCTAAAGAAAACAGATTTGAAATTAAATTCCTATGGATACCATCACATATTGGCATCTCAAGGCATGACACTGTTGATATGCTTGCAAAGACAGCTTGTAGGAAACCAGTAGTAGAAATTGATATGGGTGTTTCACAAGAACTGACAAAGAGAATACTTAAACAAATTTCTAATGAAGATCTCACCGACCTAACAAATTCACAAAGATCCGAAAGTTGCAGTATTAAATATTATGATAGATATCGTGAGGAGACATTCACATATGGGACTAATAGAACAAGAACTCGGCAATGTGATATCATAGTTGCCAGAATACGCCTGGGATATAGACGTATCTGGCAGCTTTCTCAAAACCCAAATGTCGAGTACACAATGTGTCAACTTTGTGAAAGAGAAAACATGCACTCACTTGAACATTATATTGTAGAATGTCCCATATTGTCTGACTTTCGCCCTCCTGGGCAAGGGAATGCTGAACTCTGTAACTACTATGAGTACTGGAACACTTGATGATATATTGGACTTGTACCCTAGATTATCCATGTAATGTAACTATATAACCTGAGCTTGTAAAAGCATCTTAATCACCTTCAGTGGTTAGGTTTTTGATTGCACACTAGTTTCTCTTGTCAGCTATCTCACCCTGTCAGAGTAAAAGAGACAAATATATGTGTATGTATGTGTTTATATGCATGTATGTGTGTGTGTGTGTATGTATGTCTGTGTGTGTATGTATGTATGTGTGTGTGTGTATATGTATGTATATGTGTGTGTATGTGTATAAAGTATAAAGCTGATCAGAATTGCATTTCACCATTATAAATTTACGTTAATGCATTCATAAATCTATGTATCTATGTATTTACGTATGTAGCTGAGCCTAACATTTTAAAAGCACTACGATCACCTTCTGTGGTTGTTCAATAAATCTCTGAACTGTATGTTTGACAAATCTCTCACCCTGTCCATGGAGGACAGAAGAAAATGTATATATGCTAGTTAGCATTGTAAATGTGTGGCCACGTCTGTGGCAGAAAATAATAATAATAAAAAAACACTACATATCAGAGACGTAACCGAGGATGATGAGTCTAATCCCCCTGTACACAAATTATGGGATTTAAACACCTTGGGTATAGTCCCTGGCCAACCTAGTCCAGACGACACATGGACTTACCAACAATATCTTGATAATGTTATTTATCAAGATAAACAATATTGGGTGAGACTCATGGAAGCTGAACCACCCACAGCTTCCAGTAAATTGTTGCAACCCGTTCTCGCAAATTTAATAAGTCAATATTGACTTATTAAATATGTGCATAGGTGACATACTTAACATAATAGATACCCTTAAAAAGATTCATAGAAAACACCGACCTTACCTAACCTACTTAGTATGTTAAGATAAGCATCTTATTGCTTCGTAATTACAATTATTACCTAACCTATAATAGGTATAGGTTAAGTAATAATTGTAATTACGAAGCAATAAGATGCTTATCTTAAGATACTAACGAGGTTAGGTAAGGTCGGTGTTTTCTATGAATCTTTTTAAGGGTATCTATTATGTTTAGTATATCACCTATGCACGTAGTTAATAAGTCAATATTGACTTTACGAATTTGCGAGAACGGGTTGAATTATTTCATGGCTTCAACCCAGTTAAATTCACAGTTAGTTAGGATACAGAAGCAGCCAGACAAATTACAACTGTATCGTGAATTGATACAACAGCAACTTACTAATAAGTTTATAAAAGTTGTTGACCAATACAACCATAAATTAGACTATTACTTGCCACATTATGCTGTCATGAAAGATTCAGTTGCGACACCGATTAGGATTGTGTTCAACTGCAGTGCCAAAATAAGGGCACACAGTGTGTCATTAAATGATTGTCTACAAACTGACCCTAGTCTAACCTAACGACTACAAGATGTCTTATTACGATTTCGCTCTGACCATTTCGTCTATACGGCCGACATCAGTAGGGGCTTTTAACTCTTACACTGCCCAGGGGTCCTGGGGACATTTACACCCCTGGGCGCAAGAAAAAAAAAACAAATTTTTTTTCGTCTTCTAAACATGTTAATTTGTGTCCCCTGAGCACGGGAAAAATAAAAAAAAATCGTAGGTGACATATTTTGGGCGCAATTGACTGAGGAAGTCTGGCAAAAAGTGGGCGTTGATAGAGCGGTCGTCAGACCCGGTCAGCGTCACCCGCGCTGACAGGTGGGAGTAGCCACAAAGATATTATTACCTAATTGTTTCAATGTCTCCGATTGATTTTTTCTTAGTTTTTTTACAGTAATATTATTCAATAGTATGTATTGTAATATATTTATATAATAAAAGTGGTGAATAATCGCTATACTCAAAAGTATGATGTGCATATTAGTGATTCAATCATTATGTTTATAAAATATTAAACAAATAGTTTTGCTGCTATTACACTCTATACACAGGTTATATATAAGTTGGAGGTGGTTCGGTTTTGTCTTCGGAGTTTGTCTCTGTCCGTTTCGCAAAATGATGGTCTTGTGCGGCTTCTTGCGAAGCCGGGGACTTACTTTTTTTGCAAATTGGCGGCCTATTACGTTGCTAAATGTGGATAACAAGATTATTTTCAAGTTGTTGGTTGGACGTTTGTTCTCGGTTGTGGGGTCGGTGATCTCTTGGGGTCAGTTTTGTGGCGTTCCGGGTAGGTCGTTGGTGCAATGCAATTCCCTTTTCCGGGATTTGCTCCTCTATGTGGAGGAGT
>NC_091156.1:30442927-30466505 GCF_040958095.1 Procambarus clarkii | reverse complement strand
AAGGAGGTAAATACTTGCAAAATTTATAGACAAAAAAATGATAACAGATTACATGGAATGAAAAAAAAAAAAAAAAAGATGAGAGAAAATTATAGGTACAGTATATTAAAGCACATAGGTAGCTATGATTGATTGCAATGACAGCTTAAAATGGTAGTTGACAACAAATTGGTAGGCACAACACAGCAGAAACAATATAAGATTGATTGCAATGACAGCTTGAATGGTAGTTGACAAAAATTGGTAGTCACAATACAGCATATGGCTAGCACATAAAAGAAGACAGCAATGAACACAATGATAAGGTTGTTTGATATTACATAAAAATTAGGAGATTGGGTACCACTAGGTACAGAGCAAATTTAAAGCTCAGTGTAGGAAACTAAATAGATGAAGTTAGGTACTTTTTGGTTTTGCTTTTAAATAAGGCAAAAGTTTTACAGTTTTTCAATTCACTAGGGAGTGAGTTCCATAGACTAGGTCCCTTAATTTGCATAGAGTGTTTACACAGATTAAGTTTGACCCTGGGGATATCAAAGAGATATTTATTTCTGGTGTGGTGATAATGGGTCCTATTACATCTGTCCAGGGAGAGTTTCAGAGCATGGTTTGCATTTAAGAACAGGGTTTTGTAAATGTAGTTGACACAAGAGAATGTGTGGAGGGAGTTAATATTTAGCAAGTTTAGAGATTTAAACAAGGGAGCTGAGTGTTGTCTGAAAGCAGAGTTAGTTATTATTCTGATAGCAGATTTTTGCTGTGTGATGATGGGCTTAAGGTGGTTTGCAGTGGTAGACCCCCATGCACAGATACCATAATTAAGATAGGGGTAGATTAGTGCATAATATAGTGAGAGGAGAGCAGAGTTAGGAACATAATATCTGATTTTGGAGAGTATACCAACTGTCTTAGAGACTTTCTTAGTTATGTGTTGAATGTGGGTGCTGAAGTTGAGTCTCTTGTCTAGGAATAGGCCAAGAAACTTGCCATCATTTTTATTACTGATGTTAATGTTGTCTATCTGTAGCTGAATTGCATTTGATGATTTGCTTCCAAATAAGATGTAGTAAGTCTTTTCGATGTTTAATGTTAGTTTGTTCGTTGACATCCATAAGTGGACTTTTTTTAATTCATTATTCACAACATTATTTAGTGTATGTGGGTTGAGGTTTGAGTAGATAAGGGTAGTATCGTCAGCAAACAATATAGGTTTGAGAATATTAGAGACATTAGGCAGATCGTTTATATATATAAGAAATAGAAGAGGTCCTAAGATGCTGCCCTGTGGCACTCCAACGGTAATTGGTAGAGTGGAAGAAGTTGTATCATTGATGGTTACATATTGGTGTCTGTCACTAAGATAGGATCGGATGTAGTCAAGAGCAAGGCCTCGGATTCCATAATGCTGGAGTTTAAGTAAGAGGTAGTTGTGATTAACAGTATCAAAGGCTTTTCTTAGGTCAATGAAGAGTCCAATCGGAAACTCATTTTTGTCAAGGGCTGAGTAGATAATGTCAAGGAGACTAATGATTGCATCATTGGTACTCTTTTGGGACCGGAAGCCAAACTGGCAGGGGCTGAGTATGTCGAATTTTACGAGGTAGGAATAGAGCTGTTTGTAAATAATTTTTTCAAATATTTTTGATAGAATGGGTAGATTTGATATTGGTCTATAATTGTTTATGTCCGCCGGATTGCCTCCTTTATGGACTGGCGTTACTCTTGCTTTTTTGAGGATATCAGGGAAGGTGTGACACTCTATAGATTTGTTGAACAGTAGTGCTATGGGTGGGGCAAGGGCATGGGAGGCTCTCTTGTACACAATGGACGGAATTTCACTGGTGTTCCCTGCCTTGGTTTTTAGAGAGTGTATGATGGACACAACATCTGCCGGGCTGATTGGTGAAAGGAGAAGAGAGTTTGGATAGCTGCCTGAGAGATATGTGTCTGAGTCTGTGGGATTTTACTGGCAAGATTAGCACCAACCGATGAAAAGAAACTATTAAATTCATTTCAAGACCAACTACAGCATGATTTAAATGATCTCCGTGAGGAAAGCACCCTTCTGAAAACTGATGAAGCCATTAAAAAACAGGAGGAAGCCCTCAACAAAATGACTGCATGTATCAGTACATTTTCAGCCCAGCGCTCTGTCTCCCAGGATGAACAAGACCAGCAAAAGCTGCTAGACTCTGTTATAGTGTCGTCCCAAGATATACCTGTGGAACATGATGGTGAAAACTGTGTCGAATAGCTCTGGATCTCATAAAAGACAAATTGCAGCTCACTCTAAACAAATCTGACGTTATTGCTGCCTACAGAGTAGGCAAAAAGAATCCATCAAGTCAAACCCAACGGAAAATTCGCCTGAAGCTGTCTTCCCAGTTCACGAAATCCAATCTAGTCCGGACAGCTGTAGCCCAACGGACGGGATTATACATCAACGAGTGCTTGACTAGGAACAGACAGCACCTCCTCTACCGCCTGCGTCAAATCCGACAAAAAAACCCAGATGCGATTCATCAGTGCTTCGTTAGAGATGGACTGATAAAGGTGAGAAAAACCGCAGAGGGCAAAATGTTCACTATTACTAAAGAAGAGAACCTCAACGCTTTCCTCTCCCAATGTGGTCTGTCTCAGCTCATTATCACTCCCAGTGAATTAACTTAATTAACCCCCTGTCAACTAGTGGGGCTAGGTTTCCTAAGTCTCATTGTTTCATTTTCTGACTTAATTTTTAACTTACTCTTAACTAGTCATTTACTGAAATTTTTTAATTGAGTGCATAAATAGTTCTTCAGGTCTTATTAATTATACAGTCATAACTGAACTATTTATAATTAATAATCATTAGCTTAAATTTGCCTATGCTTATTATTCAACTTTTCTTTGATTCCATTTATTACCTAGGTTGCCTAGCCTCGCCATGCTCCCTTACTCCATTGTACCCCTGGCTTTGCCTGTATCTCAAATTGCAAATTGTTACTTACAGTGTACCTGAGAGTACTTGTAAGCAATCTACCTCATTTTTCATTTTTACTCAATTTGTTTTTGTATTGCTTAGTCTTGTTTATATTTTTGTTTTGTATTTCTATATCTTGTGTTTGTATAGTCCATGTTTATATGTTTTTTCGTTAATCTCATTTATTACCTAGGTTGCCTAGCCTAGCCATACTCCCTTACTCCATTGTACCCCTGTAAGCCCCTTTTGAGTTTGCTTTGTTCTGTATTGTGTACATCTTTTTCCCTATTTTATAGTTTATTTCTACCTTGTTATTTGCCTTTCTTCCCTTGTTTTTCCTGCAATCAGCTTTTTTTATGCAGACAAGTATAGACCCTGAACTTAACCTCTTATCCACTATCTATGACAATTATCACTTTAATGATCTAAATTGCAGATATTTTGCAGCACATGATGTAAACAATGTATTAACTCATAATCACAATATCTCTGTAATCAATTTGAACGTTAGATCCCTAGGTAAACACTTCGATGATGTTAGTGCCTTGATTGAAGCTATTGACAACAAATTCTCTTTTATTATACTTACTGAAACATGGTTGAAAGAGGATACTACTCAGCTCTTTAACATGCCTAACTACTCAGCAATTCACAACTGTCGTCAAATTCAGAGAGGTGGTGGCACTGCTCTTTACTACCACCAAGAACTAACATGCTTAAAAGAAATTAGAACCAGAGACTGCTATGGGGAGTATATTTTCGCCAGCTTCAGAGTCAAGGGTGCCGAGTCTGTCCTGACTGTGGGTGCAGTTTATAGAATTCCTAACACTGATGTGTCCGAATTCAACTCAAACCTTAGAAATCTAATACTTGATAACAGACTGAACAAAAACCACCTAATTATCGCAGGGGACTTTAATATTGACCTCTGCGAGCCTGAACACCCCACTGCTGTTAGCTTCCTCAACTGTATGAATTCCTGCTTCCTCATACCCTTAATCACTAGACCTACTAGAATCACTGATAGCACTGTTACGACGCTCGATCACATCTGGACAAACATAACCTCTCCCAAACATAACCTTACTTCAGGTATAATCACCGATAGCACTACAGATCATTACCCCACATTTCTCTTAACTAACATTAGCAAACCACCTCTTGAGTCAAGAATGATACGTTTTAGACTACACAATGAAACTGCTATAGACAATTTTATAACTGCTGCTGATAATGTCAACTGGGAGTCCGAGTTAGGTAACATAGTGGACATCAACCTTGCAGTACAATCTTTTCTTCAAAAAACTCTTAGCCTTTATAATACCCACTGTCCTATGCTTACAAAACAAGTCACAACCAAAAGGCTTAACAATCCCTGGCTTACAAAGGGAATACTTAAATCTATTAATAAAAAACATGACCTTGAGAAGAAGTATAGGTTAGGAATTGTCTCCAAAGAATTCTCAAAGAATTACTCATTATTGCTGTCTAAGATAATTAGACGAGCCAAAACTAAATACTACGAAGATAAATTTACCCAAATAAAGAGCAACATTAAACAAACTTGGAGAACAATTTCTCAAATATTGGGATCAAAGAAGTCTTTAAATAACAAACCGACTCTCCTGTCTAATAACGATGGTCAGCTTTCAGCCTCTGATTCTGCTACTGAGTTCAATAGGTTCTTCTCTTCCATTGGTTCATCCCTTGCAAATGATATTCCATCTTCCAGTACAGACATTAATGACTATCTTTCAGGTAACTATCCACAGTCTCTGTACCTAAAGCCTATTAATTCCACTGACGTCAATGAGATAATCCTTTCCCTTAAAACCAAGTCTGGTGCCCTTGAGGAGATACCAACTTTAATTTACAAAAAAGCCTCCAGATCTTTAGCCCCTGCTATTGCTTTGCTCTTCAACAAGTCACTTGAACTCCAAACCTTCCCAGATATTCTAAAAAAAGCGAGAGTAACGCCTGTCCACAAATGTGGTAATCTCACAGATGTTAACAACTACAGACCTATATCTATCCTGCCAAACTTGTCAAAAAATTTTGAAAAACTAATCTATAAGCAGCTTTACTCATATCTAGCCAAACTCAATATACTTAGCCCTTGCCAATATGGCTTCAGACCCAAAAAAAGCACTAACGATGCACTTATTAGTATGCTTAACTCGATTCATACAGCTCTTGATAAAAATGAGTTCTCTGTTGGGTTGTTTGTGGACCTGCGTAAAGCTTTTGACACTGTCAACCACCAAAACCTTCTTCTTAAATTACATCATTATGGAGTCAGAGGACACTCCCTACAATACCTCAAATCCTACCTTACTGACAGGCTCCAATATGTTTCTGTGAATAATACAATTTCTCCCACCCTACCCATCAACATTGGTGTTCCCCAGGGCAGCATACTTGGCCCTCTCCTCTTTCTCATCTACATTAATGACCTTCCAAATGCCTCCCAACACCTCAAACCAATTCTATTTGCTGACGACACAACCTTCATTTACTCCAGTCCTGATCCCCTTGCTCTAAATGCCACAGTAAATACTGAGCTAAATAAAGTCCATCTGTGGCTAACTGCCAACAAACTCACCCTTAACATTGACAAAACCTTTTATATTCTGTTTGGCAATAAATCCTCTAATCAAATAAATCTCAAAATAAACAATACCCAAATTTGTAACAAATTAGATGGCAAATTCTTTGGCATTCTCATTGACCACAAGCTTAATTTCCAGGGACACATTCTAAACATATCAAAAAAAGTTTCAAAAACTGTGGGCATTCTTTCTAAGATCAGATATTATGTACCACGCCCTGCCCTGGTGACTCTCTATTACTCCCTTATCTATCCATATCTCAGCTATGGTATTTGTGCTTGGGGCTCTACTACCCAAAATCACTTACGTCCTCTAATTACTCAACACAAAGCTGCTATTAGGACAATATCCAATTCTGGCCCCAGACACCACTCGGTACCCCTACTTAAATCTCTGAATATGTTAGACATTAAGTCACTGCACATTCTCTCATGTGTATTATACATATATAAAACGCTAAACTATAATGCCAATCCTGATCTCAAAAGCTTCATAGAAGGTTGTATCAGAACCCATGAGCATCACACCAGAAATAAATACAGTTTTGATATTCCTAGAGTACGACTTAATCAAACTAGAAATGCTCTACAAATCAAGGGGCCCAGAATGTGGAATGACCTTCCCAACCATGTTAAAGACTGTACCTCTCTCAACCAGTTTAAGTTAAAAGCGAAGCTATACCTAATAAATTCCCTGTAACCTATCTTACCCTTCTATTGTCAACCAATGTCTGTTTTTTTCTTTAAAGAGCGCTGTTTGTCGACATAATTGTATTTGTGCTGCTTTTTCATCTATGTTTTCATTTCTTGTTTTCATTCTACTCATTATGCTCAATTAGTATTAAGCTTGTCATTTAAGTTTATCATGCCCGAAACGCTTTGCGTAATAGTGGCTTTAGGCATTGTATGTACTATCTATACCTATAAGTTAACAATCCTTGTAAATATTTATTGTATGTATGTACCTTACCTAAATAAAATTGTATTGTATTGGTATTGTATTTGCCATTTCTAAATCAGTTGATGGTATATCCCCATCCTTGTAGAGTTTTATTTGGTTATGTGAGTGCTGTTTAGTTCCTAGGATACTAGAGATAGTTTTCCAAGTGTTTTTCATGTTGCCTTTTGCTTCATTGAATCTATTCACATAATATGCAAGTTTTGCCTTTCTTATGATACTGGTAAGCATTGATGAGTACCTTTTAGCTACTTTCTTTGAAACTAGGCCAATCCTAACTTTCTTTTCATATTCATGTTTCTTGTTGATTGAGTTGAGAATGCCACTTGTGAGCCATGGATTGTTTAATCTTTTGTCAGTTACTTGCTTTGTAAGAAGGGGACAATGAAGGTTGTAGAGGCTTAGAGTTTTGGAGAGGAAGAGGTTAGCTAATGAATTTATATCATGGGTATTATTGAATTCAGAATCCCAGTTAATATTGTGAAGTGCCTCTGTAAGATTGTCTAAAGCTGATTCACTGTGTAGCCTAAATGAAAGTTTCTTGCTTTTTGGTGGTGTTATGTCCATGTTCGCTATGAGAAAGGTAGGATAGTGGTCAGTTGTTCTGTCGTAGACTATACCAGATACAAGGGGAGCTGTTATGTTTGTCCATATGTGGTCCAAGGTAGTGGCTGATGTTTGAGTGACTCGGGTAGGTTTGGTGATAGTGGGGATTAGCATACAGGAATTCATGCTGTTAAGGAAATAGTCAACTTGAGAGCAGTTTTGTTGACCCAGGTCAATATTAAAGTCTCCTCCCAGAATGATGTGGTTTTTGTTGAGATTGTTGTTTATAATAAGATTCCTTAGGTTGTGACTAATAAACTACTAATGTATTATAATAAATCATTATTATTATATACTAACTACAGTAGTCACTAAATTTACTAACAGTAGTGTCAACATAAACTAACCATTGCATCTGGTATTAATGCTGGAATTCTCACGAAATAGAGCAGCAACATTGCACCAGATAATGTCTAGTTAAACACATTTATTACCAATGTGTTAGAGAATTGAATGTGGTTCTCTAAAATCATCAATATTCCGTGTAATAATTACTTACGGATAATATAACTCCCAATAATCTTAAATCGAGAGTTATTAGTTAAATTGTTATCAAGTAACAGTTTTTCTGTCACGCGCAAATGCCATGGAGGAAAATAACATCTTCTTCATTTCTCGTTTAACACCATAAAACGAGAATATGATAATATTTATATCCCTATAATTGCAACTCCGTTCTTATTAACGTATTTCATCCATAATCGCGCGGAAAAGAATTATTCGTGATTAATAATTTCTGTGGTGAATGCGAGAGCCGGGTTGGGGGAGGCGGCGACGCCATTGTACAGCGAGCGTGCCTGGACAGCATAGAGAGAGAAGGGTCCTGGCGTCAAGAGTGGCGAGACACATGGCGATTGGGAGTTATCAGCAAGAATTACACTGATACTCAACTAATAGTGAATAATTTTTCTTCCACGTGCTCCATAGTGCTCAGCCAACCAATAACTCGTCTATAATTAAAGCCAAAACCCACAAATACGCATACAATGACGTGAACGTTTGGGACTGGCAGACGCGATATCGGCAGACTTCAGTAGTACCTACACTCACGTTAAGTATAGTTTCTTTCTTGATGCATCATTTAAGATCGTATATTTGTGAGTAGTCTGTCGTTACATAGTGAGACGACCCCATATCTAACGTTAGTACCACATCGGCATTTCTTCTATTTTCATGAATATTAAGATTAAAAGTAGCTTATTCCAATGCTACTTAATATTCTTTAATTTTCAGCTCGTATGTGAGGAGTCATCGAGTCGTTTTCTTCATTCGTGCTATTCACCTCTAATTCCTTCTATGTGGAGATCCTGAGATCACGAGGACGAATCACAAAACGACGTACTGGAGTGAACGATATGGAAGAAAATGTAGAATAGAACCAGTGAAGAGCAGAGGTGCCATAGGCACAATCAGAGAACACTGTATAAACATCAGAGGTCCGCGGTTGTTCAACGTCCTCCCAGCAAGCATAAGAAATATTGCCGGAAGAACCGTGGACATTTTTAAGAGGAAACTAGATTTATTCCTCCAAGGATTGCCGGACCAACTGGGCTGTGGTGGGTATGTGGGCCTGTGGGCCGCGCCAAGCAACAGCCTGGTGGACCAAACTCTCTTACAAGTCAAGCCTGGCCTCGGGCCGGGCTTGGGGAGTAGAAGAACTCCCAGAACCCCATCAACCAGGTATCAACCAGATGTCATAGAAATCGTCTTAAAGCTAAAACTCTTTGTACACATTTAATTCCTCCAATTTAATTTTTATACAAATTTTGTAGGATCATTATATTAAATATTATTACCAGATATGATGATTGGAAATTCATGTGTTTGTTTAGACGGTGGCTCCATAATTTAATAATCATTAATATTTACAATTTGAGTTACATATTTGAATCTACAACATTTTAGATCATAATATTATTTACTCAGCAATGAACTGGTGACGAACCACACTAGTTCCTAGACGTATATGAAGTTCTAGTAATACCCCCCAATGCAGGTGTTTGAGGCTTTGACTTTAGTTAATTAATCATACAGTCCATTCATTATTTCAAGTGATTATTCTTTCTAATAAATATACATAGACACTGGTTCCCTAGTGTTATTCTAATGATCACTTTTATTAGTTTTCCCTCTTTTCTCAAAAGTGGGTGGTCCTTCGTTATTAAATTATATAAGTAAATAATTGAATAATTGAGTCAAGCCCCAGATATCCCACATTTTGGTCCTTTGAACCGGATACATACTAATTAGTAATAACTAATCACCTTGTGAAGTAGTTTAGACTAACCACATTTATTAATTGTGTCTACCGGCAGTGTACCACATAGGTTAGCTTAATTCACACCAATTTATTTGCTACTTATACCTCATGTATAAGGTAGCACTCGTGGGACACAGTCAATTACCCACAACACTTAGGCCTATACCTCATACTGAGGTAAGAATCTTCAGGTCACCAGGAGCAACAGCTCATAACTTGTATAATAATTACTCACTAACACCAATTATGTGTTAACCATATAGGCTATACAAATATTTCAATATACGGCTGTCAGCAGACTGTCCATTATAGCCTAAATTCAATCCATAATTACTGATTCACTGAAGTCAGTGGATTCATTAACATTTAGGATCCTGTATACTAATACAAATTACTGATCCCATACTAATTAATCATTACTAACCCTGATAACATTAGATTCCACAATTACGAAGTACATTCAGGAGTTAAATATTATTTACGGCAGTAGAATACTTGCCAAACACAATTAATTCTCTTGCGTTCATTTAATTTCTTATACACATAATTTCTACCAGTGTATATTATATAAAATTACAAAATTCAAAAACATAGCAACTATTCACACATTATTGCACCACATTTATTGTAGTTATTATGCCAACCGAACAGAGGTAGGATATTTCAGACTGACACGGTACTAAGATTGTACAAATTCAGTCTACACCATTAGCTGCATTAATAGGTAGGATTATTACCTAACCAGTACTGTTAGACAGTGCTGGTGCATTATTAATGTTATGTAGTGCTGACCCGAATGGTGGGATTAACCATTTATTGTGTAATTATATTTTATTGCATATTTCTATGTACATCTTTGAGTGTTACTGTAAGTTAACTACCCATCCAAGGCTGATTTTGAAGAGCTAAGCTAAGGAACACCTGTAGTGAGACCAAGGTACCATTCAAATCTTAGTTGCTTATTATTAGGTAGGTAGCTAACCTCTAAATTGAGGTAAATTACAATCAGCCTCAAGAAAATATCAGGCTGTCAATAATTATACCTGCTCTACATAAAGGAACAAGTACCATAGCTGTCCAAGTAGCTATATGAGCCCTATAATGCTCAAACTTACAGCCAGAATGGCTACTCCTGAACAATTAAGGAGAACTTGCATTGGCCTGAGAGGTCTTCAAAATCACCTATCAAGTCTACTTGACAAATGTGACAACTGTTTAGGAACCAACTCAGTTGACTTCTTCGAGCTAAACATTTCCACAAAGGTGGCTAGCCAAAAATATGTCCATGTGAAGGATATAATCGAGTCTTATAGGAACCTTAGCAGTAATACTGACCCAGACGAATTGCGTCTCATAGAATCTGATCTTGCCAACTATGAAAATATAATTCAGGACAAGTTAGATCAATATAACAAAGTGCTTGCGACACAAAATGTTCCTGAGGGGATAGAACATTTTGTAGTAGACCTACACCCGAGCAAGCACCCAGCTCAGATGAAATGCATGAGCTATCTCAAAATGAGGAGAATCCTCTAATCAATACTGATCACTACACAGGATCAACAACTGAAGTACAACCTTCATTTTCTACCATCTCTTCTAATACAACTTCACGTAATAATTTATTTACAGTCTGATCAATTTTCAGACAGCTCTTCTCAATGTTCCCTGGATTCTATAAATTCAATGCATGAGGCTACTGAGTTAACTAGCTCCTCACAGGATCCCAGAGAAACAAGTGAAGCTGCAGATGAAACCATTAGTGAAACTGCAATACTCAGTGAATCTGAACCAGAAAATGATAAAGCTAAAACTGCAGCAGCAGCCGAAGCTGTAATTAAAGCTGAGGCTAAGCAAGAAGCCTTAAGCAACTCAAGTAATGGTCATAATTGCTCAAACCAGACTTCTAGAGTAAGTGCTAACAACGAGAAGACTGTTATAAACCTTGTACACCAATTACTAGATTTATCTCCACCAGAACAATCAGTTGACTCTTTACAAGCTTTTAGTTTTCAGCTTGAGTCACAGTTAAATTCTTTCAGTAAAGAGGTGGATCACCCAACTGCTGAGTTGATGACTAAAATTATCCTCCAAAGAAAATTGTCTGGTGACACATTCAATTAGTTATATGTTATACCAGAATGGTAATGCCCTGTCAATGCAGGATATGTTTACAGGTTTGCGCAATATAAGCAATCATTCAGCAAACCAGGCACTTAATGCCTCTTCTAAATGCACCGAAACTGTACCCACATCAGTTTCCTTACCTGGAACTCCCAAAGCGACACTGTTGCCAGGTAATAAGGGTACTAACAATCGATGAAATAAATAATAAGTCAAACACTGATTCATCAGCAAGGTCCAAGAACTCCACAGGTGCTCCTAAGAGACCTAATAGTCCAAAGAGCACTCCCAAGAGCCCAGTAATTGCTCCCCAGAGTACACCAAGTCTCCTAGAGAATAAATAACAAGCAAATGCAAGCAGCAAAACCATCACAACTGTAGGTACTGTTTTACCTAAACCGGTAACCCCTAAACGAGCTGTAGGATGGGAATATGCTTGTTTTGCAATCAAAAACATTTTCTGTACAAATGTACTAATTACCCTAATAGAGACACAAGAGTCAGACGACTCAAACAGTTACACAAATGTACTAGGTGTATCAAATCACATAATGTTAATAGCTGTGACACCCCACTGAACACCTGCAATAGGTGTAGAAGGGGCAAGCATCATGCTGCACTGTGCAAATTAGTCAGGACAAATTATGTCAATCCTAGAATAGGAGGTAGAGAATCTACACCAGTACAGTGCTGCAAGTTGCGAGATGTGTACAGCGTAATTTCACCAGCATCTCAAGTGGATGCTGCTGTGCCCACTGCCCAACTTCAAGTAAAGAACAAAGGAGCCAAGATCACCACTCGTGGACTATTTGATCAAGGTTCTCAGAGAACTTTCATTACTCAAAAAGCGGCAGAGGCACTCAATTTACAACCCAATCAGACAGGTAAAATTAAACCTGTCAGGGTTCATGATAAATCGAGGAACCCATGAATACTCAGTAGTTCTACCGCTTGTACGACTAGGTTGTCATGCAAAGGCTGTCCAAGCCATTGTTGTAGATCAAATACTTTTGACCTAAATATTAAGGGTCTGGGGTACACAGCCCACTTCCTGCAGGAACGTGAAATTAATTTGGCTGACAACAAGTTAACGTCTGACCGCCTTAACAATGTAGATGTACTAGTAGGAGCAGACTACTATTACCAATTCATAACTGGACATGTTAAACGATTGGGCATGAATATGCTCCAATCTGCAGGTGGCTACTTACTTAACGGTAAAGTTCTGAATGTGAACAAGCCTAAGCCTGCCAACAGTAACAAATTAGTCAGCAGTAAATCAATTCTCCAGCAGCCAGCTAAAATGAGTAACACAGCTGAGTTGATAAACTCAGATTGAATTTAGTACAATTAGTATTTGCCGAGATGTTTCATAGCTCTCAATGGAAAGTCAGTGGTCCGTACCTAAAACAAGTACAAGTCACAGTGACCAAGCCATTGAATCCACTGCAGACCTAGAATTATTCTCGACAAGTAATAATTGACCACACTCAGTCTCCCTAGATAATTGATAATATTAGGCTAGAGAATCTAGCACTTTCTAGGTAATTAAAAATATTAGGCTAGAGAATCTAGCAATCAATGCTTCTAACATTTCCTGAATTTAGCAATACATCAAGCAACTTCTATAATTATAAATTCACTGGGACCAAAGTCCAAAATACTTGCGCTTGAGGTTTGCCAAGAAAACCTTATTAATACAATGTTTTTGCAGTAAGAGTAAGTGAAAAATACTTGCATCAATTTTTGTTTGAGTTGTTTTTCTTTTGTTTTCTGCTTAATTATTGTAGGAGCGCAGCACAAACAAACTTGCAAACATACCAATACGTAAGTGAATCTACAGAGAACTAATAACCCGTGAAACATTTAGGATGGGAAATGTTACAAATTATCTTTGAATAGGATTAATCGTGGCAGTAATTAAATTTCCAGCAACCTTAGGTTTCCCTTTGTTTAATGCATTATCACTAAACATCAGCATTGTTACTTAACATGCTTAATGAGCTCAATATAGCTCACCTTTGAGTTAACGTAATATTTGAGCGCTTTAATGTTCCCCATGCTAATACGAGCACTGCTCGCCATGATAATTGAACGATACAATGCTCCACCTCGTTAATTCGAGATCAATATAAACTCACCCTGAGTTAGCGTAACAATTGAGCCCTTTAATGTTCCCCATGCTAATACGAGCACTGCTCGCCATGATAATTGAACGATACAATGCTCCCCGCGCTAATTCGAGCACTGCTCACCAGAGAATCTGCCTAGATTCCGTGCTTAGCTATTCTTCAACAAGGATCTTGCACTAATAACCCAAGCTGATCTTACAGCTTACCTGTGAATTAACGTAATAATTGAGTGCTTTATTGTTCCCCATGCGAATACGAGCTCAATATTGCTCGCCATGATAATTGAACGCTACAATACTCCACCTCTTTAGTTCGAGCTCAATATAGCTCACCCTGTTAACTGTTAACGAGCTCAATATAGCTCACTCTGTTAACATGCTCAATATAGCTCACCCTGTTAACGAGCTCAATATAGCTCACTCTGTTAACGAGCTCAATATAGCTCAACCTGTTAACGAGCTCAATATAGCTCACAATGTTAACGAGCTCAATACAGCTCCCAATGTTAATTTGAGCACATTACTGCCTCACAATTTAGCTAGAGTAACTTCACTAAGAATTAGTGCGTTATCACAATTAGGTTAGTCCTCTACTTAGGTAGGTTAGAAATTTCAACCATTTATTTAGGTAGGTTTAGGGACTTTAGTTACTGTCAACTGAGTACTAGCCTGATCTGTACTCATAATTAATTACAGTTGACTATACTTAAAGACACTGATTTAATAAACTCAATTTTCATTTAAAGGTTGATTTCGTGTTAATAAGTTTACAGTGTCAAGCCTATGAGCTGCAATACAATTAGTTCATGAGTCAAAATGACTAGGCTACTAATCTCACTGTCGACTCAGAATCTTCCTTAATTTAATGAATAAACCTTTTCAGTTCTCTAATATTACACTATTTTAGCTAGTTAGCAACTTAGTTATCCCATCAGTCAGAATAACTACTGCATGGCAGTGCACATTAAATTAAATTTCCTCATTTAATTTTGGGGTGATCATGATGCTCCGTGATGTTATTGTCTAGTAACTCAATAGTTACAAGTCACAGCGACCCTAGACAATGACCTTACTGTAGTGTCAGAGTCTCCTTGATCTTGAATGACCCAATAATACTTTACTGTATAATAATGTAGAATACAATTTTTACAATAATGTTATCAGTTCTTAGGAGCTTTTTCTGAGTTTGCCTACAATTCAGCAACTATGTAATACACCATTACATGTCACTGCGACCCTAGTTGTTGAGTTTATTGTAAGTTTTAGAGAGTTCTTGATTACCGATAACTTAATCATTTAATATTTCAATGTTTAATCCTTAATTTGTTTATGTAGGCAATCAACTATAACATTATTTCTTCAAGAGCATCTATGAGTTTGCAATACTCTAAGACTTAGTAACATAACCGTTACATGTCATAGCGACACCAGTCACAGAGTATATTGTAGGCTTTATTAGTCATTAACTTTAGATGATTCACAATACCATGTTTCATTCAACATGATTTCCTTTACAAGACTCAAATTTCTTGTATGTCCTTGACAATTACGGGACATCCGTTATGTGTGTACTAACATACTAGCATTAATACTAACTTCGGGATAGGTATGTCAGTACTCAACATTGCACTGCGACCCGAGAATTCTACCCCCGGAGTTATGTTTGAAATTTCCAACATTAATAAACTACTATTGTATTATAATAAATCATTATTATTATATACTAACTACAGTAGTCACTAAATTTACTAACAGTAGTGTCAACATAAACTAACCATTGCATCTGGTATTAATGCTAGAATTCTCACGAAATAGAGCAGCAACATTGCGTCAGATAATGTCTAGTTAAACACATTTATTACCAATGTGTTAGAGAACTGAATGTGGTTCTCTAAAATCATCAATATTCCGTGTAATAATTACTTACGGATAATATAACTCCCAATAATCTTAAATCGAGAGTTATTAGTTAAATTGTTATCAAGTAATAGTTTTCTGTCACGCGCGAATGTCATGGAGGAAAATAAAATCTTCTCCATTTCTCGTTTAACACCATAAAACGAGAATATGATAATATTTAAATCCCTATAATTGCAACTCCGTTCTTATTAACGTATTTCATCCATAATCGCGCGGAAAGTAATTATTCGTGATTAATAATTTCGGTGGTGAATGCGAGAGCTGGGTTCGGGGAGGCGGCGACACCTTTGTGGAGCGAGCGTGCCTGGACAGCGTACAAGAGAGAAGGGTCCTGGCGTCAAGAGTGGCGAGACACGTGGCGATTGGGAGTTATCAGCAAGAATTACACTGATACTCAACTAATAGTGAATAATTATTCTTCCACGTGCTCCATAGTGCTCAGCCAACCAATAACGCGTCAATAATTAAAGCCAAAACCCACAAATACACATACAACGACGTGAACGTTTGGGACTGGCAGACGCGATATCAGCAGACTTCAGTAGTACCTACACTCACGTTAAGTATAGTTTCTTTCTTGATGCATCATTTAAGATCGTATATTTGTGAGTAGTCTGTCGTTACATAGTGAGACGACCCCATATCTAACGTTAGTACCACATCGGCATTTCTTCTATTTTCATGAATATTGAGATTAAAAGTAGCCTATTCCAATGCTACTTGATATTCTTTAATTTTCAGCTCGTATGTGAGGAGTCATCGAGTCGTTTTCTTCATTCGTGCTATTCACCTCTAATTCCTTCTATGTGGAGATCCTGAGATCACGAGGACGAATCACAAAACGATGTCATAGAAATCGTCTTAAAGCTAAGACTCTTTGTACACATTTAATTCCTCCAATTTAATTCTTATACAAATTTTGTAGGATCATTATACTAAATATTATTACCAGATATGATGATTGGAAATTCATGTGTTTGCTTAGACGGTTGCTCCATAATTTAATAATCATTGATATTACCAATTTGAGTTACATATTTAAATCTACAACATTTTAGATCATAATATTATTTACTCAGCAATGAACTGGTGACGAACCACACTAGTTCCTAGACGTATATGAAGTTCTAGTAATAGCCCCCGAATGTAGGTGTTTGAGGCTTTGACTTTAGTTAATTAATCATACAGTCCATTCATTATTTCAAGTGATTATCCTTTCTAATAATTATCCATAGACACTGGTTCCCTAGTGTTATTCTAATGATCACTTTTATTAGTTTTCCCTCTTTTCATAAAAGTGGGTGGTCCTTCGTTATTAAATTATATAAGTAAATAATTGAATAATTGAGTAAAGCCCCAGATATCCCACAGATCTCATCATCCACTAGAGATGGTACTGGAGTCAGAAGTCTTCCATACATTAGGTGTGCAGGACTTAATGGCTCATGTTGAGTAGGTTCATCAGACAAGTAAGTCAACGGCCGGTTATTCACCTTTGATTCTATTTCCGTGATTACTGTCTGGAGTTCTTGAAGATTGATTTTCTGACGGTGTAGAGATTTTCTCAAGGATCTTTTGACAGTTCCTATTAACCGTTCATAAAATCCTCCATGCCATGGGGCTCTCGGAGGGATAAATTTCCATCTGCAATGACGCTGTTCCAGTGTGGAAGTAACTGCAGAATGGGAACAGATTTCCCGTAGACATGCTTCTCCAGCTACCAAGTTTGCTCCATTATCTGAAATCATCAGCTTAGGGCATGATCGGCGTGCTGCGAATCTGCGGAAACCTTGTATTTATGATTGAGCAGTCATATCGGGTGTTACCTCTAAATGTACTGCCCTGGTGGTAGCACTGGTGAACAGACAGATGTATGCCTTGATAGGTTGCTTATCTGCAGTCCCTGTTAGATATATTGCTCCTGTATAATCTACTCCTGTCGTTTCGAAAGGGTGTAGATGGACCACTCGTTCCTTTGGTAGGGGTGGTGGCCCTGGATAAGAGCAAGTTCTTGCATCGTACCTTCGGCATATCATGCAATTCTTCAAGATTGATTTGTCTGACTGTCTTCCCTGAGGAATCCAGTACTGCTGTCTGATTTGTGTGAGTGTGTCTAACACTCCTCCATGTTTGATGATTTGTTGATGTGTATGCAACACAATCAACCTTGTGATCCAATGATTTTTTGGTAAAAGCCATGGATGCACGGTATCTAGATTGATATCTGCGTGTTTAAGTCTCCCTCCACAACGCAGAATGTTGTGATTTTCTTGGTCTATCCACAGACCGAGATTGTGTTTTAACTTATGCGGAAAATTTTCATAGTTATTCCCATAAGTTTCTCTCTGGGCTTGTCTTACCCAATAGATAAGTGCATCTGGAAAAAGTGTATTTTATACCTTTTTTCCTGAGATATTGAAACACGTTCTGTGTTACATTGATTAATTTGATGAGCGAGGAGTAACGAGTACAATCCAAGACTGATATTTGAGCTTGCTGCCTGGTGGTAGTTATGGTTTGTGTCGTGATGACGTGTGGCTTTTGTTCAGGCCAACTACCATTCACTAACCATCGAGGCCCAAGAAACCAAATATCTGCCTTTGCAAACTGTTTAAATGTCATACCTCTTGATAAGAGATCAGCTGGATTATCTTTTGTTGGTACATGCAACAATTGAAAGCCTGCGGAAATTTCTTTAATTTCCGAGACGCGATTTTTTACATATGGAGTTGGACAGTTGTCGTTTCGTCCCCATTGTAATACAGCTTCATTGTCAGACCATATAATGACATCTTTGATGTTCATGGTAGACAAGACTTGTTTGATATGCACTGCTAAGAGTGTGCCAGCTAGCAATGCAGTTAGTTCCATCTGAGGCAAAGTCCTCTTTTTTAATGGAGCGACTCTGGCCTTAGAGGTGATAAGATATGATTGATTAGAAGTCACTAAATAAGCACAAGCTCCAAAGGCTTTGGCTGACGAGTCTGCGAATACATGTAGTGATACTTCATCATTTTCCTCGACTATGTGTCTTGGAAAGATTATCTTTTCGACTAAAGTTTGTTCTTGAGCCACTTCCATCCAAGCTTTTGTAACTGAAGTGGTAGTGGATCATCCCAACCAACTTTAGTCTTCCAAGCTTCTTGCACCAATAAACGCCACTTGATAGTTAAAGGATTTAGTAGACCAAGTGGGTCAAATACTTTGCTAACTTGTGAAAGCAAATCCCTTTTTGTAGCAATGCAATAATTTACTGGTACAGCTCTGATTTGAATTGTGTCTGAGATTAAATCCCACTCCATACCTAACACCTTTTGTGATTCTGGTACGTGATATTCAGGGTAATCTCTTGCTATTTGATTTTTCAATGTTGCATTATTAGAGGCCCAAGATTGTAGTGGCATGTTGGCACCTTGTAGTTCCTTGTTGGCCTCTTGATATAATTGTAACAGTTCAGTAGTACTGTTAACTGTCCCTTGAAAATTATCTACATATAGATTCTGACTGATTTCAGTCTTATAGGGATTTGATGATTTCTTCAGATGAGTATCTAGAGTTGCTTGCAATAGAAATGGACTACTTGTTGCGTTGAAAAGTACTGATGAGAATCTGAAAGTCACTATAGGACTATTGATATCTTCTGGGTTCTCTACCCATAGAAACTTAGTGAAGTCTCTATCTTCTTCCTGCAAGCCAACTCCTAAAAAGGCCTTACTTATATCTGCTGAATAAGCATATTTGTTGAGTCTAAACTTCAACAATATGTCATACAATTTCTGAGTTAGACTTGGACCTGTTTGCAAACAATCATTGAGACGTGTTCCTTGGGGTCCAGATTTAGAGCTACAATTAAAAACTATCCGTAAAGGAGTTGTTTTTTATTCTCTCATTACAGCCATGTGGGGTAAAAAATGGCCTGTTTGCTTATCGTCGTGTTTCACGACTTCGATGAATTTATTCTTTAATTGTTGAGCAATAATCTTATGATAGAGTTTTAAATGCTCAGGACTTTTTCTTAGCTTTGCTAATTGAGATTTAAATTGACTATAAGCCATGTGATAATTGGTAGGTAAGGTTTTATGGTTTATTTTCCATGGTAGCATTACCAGAATATTCCAACATGGTACTGTACAGTTTCCAAGTACTGATTGTATGCACAGACATCATCAGGACTTGGTTGTTCAGGAATTATTCCTATGGCATCAAGTTCCCACAATTAATGTACAGATTCCAATCCATCATCAATCATGTGGGGGATTTTAAGTGGTGACTGTTCTTTGCCTAGCCATGCCACGATTACAGTTTCTATATGATGTGATTTTTTAGGAGTTGAAGGTTCAAGATCTAGTATAGGTCCTGTCATCAATATGCCTCCTGCTGATTTGAGTATATTCATACCCATACATTCTTCTGATCCCAGAATGAATCGATGATAGTAGTCAGCTCCAATCAGGATTCCGATATCCCCTATGTAGTCAGAATCGAGTAGACGATCTGCTAATTGGATTCCTTTTTCTTTTAGTAATTTAATTGTTGCTGCCAGACCAGTCACTTCCATTTCAGTAGGAATTTTATCAACTACTATGGCTTCGACTGTCCTTTGGGATGTACCTAGACAGACAAGGAGTTGTACTACCGGAAAGGTTCTACGACCTGAACTGGTAAAAATACCTGATATGGATGTAGATATTTGCTTTGAAGATTTAAGTTGTAAATCTTCTGCCATCTTTTTACTGATAAAGGTTTTCTGTGAACCTTGATCAAAAAAGGCTCTTGTTTGAATACAAATTCCTTGATTGCATAGTTCTAGCTGAGTAGTAGGCAATATGGCTGTTGTAACAATTTCCATATCTGAGGCATGGACATTACTCATTATTGTACAGAATTGTACGGCTGTTGTGGTAGTATCATCTTTTGGCTTTGCCTGAGATGCAAGTTGATTATTGGATGTCTGTGATCTGGATTGAGTGTTGATATCACCACAGAGTGCTGTGTGATGTACACTTTTATGACAATATTGGCAGTTCTGTAACTTAGTATTACATTCACTTGTATCGTGCTTCCGTAGAGAACGGATGCACCTGTTCAGAGATTTCAGTCGATTGATTCGACTGGCATGGTCTTCATAAACTGTGCATTGATAAATGATATGTGCTTCTTGACAGAATAAGCATCTTGGAGCACTTGCAGCTCCTTTTGTCTTATCTGTCTTGGGAACTTTATTTCCTACAGTTCTGTTAACTGTGGGGGATATAGTATAAGAACCAACATTACTCTGTTTCCACTTTGCAGAAAAGGAGTTTTGTTGCCTTGATTTTTGACAGCCAGTTTGGACATTTTTGTTTCTGTCCGTGGATTCACCTTTGGCGACTTTTTCTTGTGATCTAAGTTTCCCTCGGCTTCGTAATCTTTGTACGTAAGCTCAAAGTCCATCAAAGATTTGGCTTTGTGATAAGATGTTGGTGTTAAAATGAGTGCATAGGCTGTCTATGACCTCATTAGGAAGTTTCCTTTGAATGATTAACTTTGTAAGCCACTCTGCATTTCCTACAGGTACTTTTGCACTGAGTGCTTTGATGATTGATTCTATAGACAATCAAAATGATTGTAGTGATTCATAACTTTTATTTAGAGAGGGTAAATCCAATAATTTGTATGAGAGATGGGCAATTGCAGTCTCCTTATTACTGTAGTTATCTTGTAACAACTGTAGGGCATGGTCGTAATCATCATCTGTTAATGACAAATTAGCAATGACCTGCCTTGAATCTCCCCGTAACTGGCCTTGCATATATATAGAAACTTTGTCGCCTTTTTGAGAGAAGCCTTTGTTACGGTGCCCTCTCCTATTTCTTTCGTTTGCCTGCTTTAAGAGTCATATCAGTTCTCCCTACTGATTCTCTGAGGTTCAGGGAATCTATTGATATATGTGGCGACCAGACCGGCTGCCAGTTAAGGGAGAAAGTTACATTATAAGTTGTAAGTAAGGGGAAATTGGCACCCTGATATAAAATGAAAGAGTATCCCCTACTGCAGATATGACGTTTTGGAAGGGACACTAGCCGATCGCGGATTGGCCGACTTAGGTCGCGGGCGACCAATCAGGGCCCGCCATAACGCCACCGAGTGCCCCGGGCGGCGCCAACATCAGAGTTGACCTGACCGTGAAGGCGAAAGGACGCACCTCAGTCAGCTCTCAAGGATTTGAGGCTCTACAAGCCTTTCTTAGTGGATTAGAGCTAGCTATCACAGCCCATCTTATGTATTGGAGACCCCGCGCTTCTGGGAAGCAAAAAGGAACCAAGTTTATTGAGCAAAAGAGTGCCAAACTTGGAAAATATTCGGTGACGACGCTGGACGTTGAGGGCCTGGAAGGTGTGGTGGGCAGGCCTAGCTGTGACTGGGCCACATCGACTTAGGGTTTTGGAAGGACGACACCGTTCCTAGGACATGGAGCAACGCCTTGTAGAAGGGGCGAGTGTGGGAAAATAGTAATTAGCTCAGTGCCCATTGATGAACCAGGATTGGGGTAGCTGAATCTCAGGGATTGAAACGGCGACGACGCGAAGGCTCCACTACACCTGAGGACCTGTGGAACGTTCCTGGATCGTCAAGGATCGACTCAGGAAGCGTGGGAACCTCACACCATCGAGGGACAGGCGTCGTGAGCCAGGAATGTAAGGTAGATCATTTTCCCTCCCATTACCCCTTGTGTGAGTAGGCTAGATAGGCCACAATATTCACTTATGTATGTGGCAATAGGACATTAATACTTTAGTAGTAGAATAGGCTGCAAGGCAGCTTGTGTCCAGGACTGTCAGAGGGGACAGTGTGTATGGATGGCAGGACAGTGAAGAAGAGGTGCTGACGTGGTGAAGAGGCCCTCCTGTGAGAGAGTGTGGGACTCCTGTCTTTCTGCCCAGTTGAAGGAATGTTGGAGGTCGTGGAAGAAGAGGCTGACGATCTCCAGACTTATTATCCTTATTTTCATATTCATGTATTACTTGTGATTGTATGTGTGTTCATGTAATTTGCTTCAGTAAATTCACACATTTTATCACTGTGTTTAAGTGTGCCTCCATTATAATATTTCTCTATGAGCATACACGAAGGTTATTATAGTACCACCTAGGGAACACTACGTTCTCTATAGAAGTTCTTATTGCCTGGAGAGTGGTAAAAGCAGCACAGACTTATATAAAAGTGTACCCTTAGCCATCCGATCAGTATCAGTGCCTGAATGGTGGCAACTAGTAACGTGGTGGCTAGAGAGATGTAAAGCCACACAGACTTCCTGGGAGAGTACCCTGGGCCGACAATCCAATAGCAGATCTATGGGAGTAGCAACCTTCTGGCAACAAACAATACATAATACACCCACTGAACTGCATTGCTGGGGTGCAGATATAATAACCCAGCTGGCGACCTTGTTAAGAAGAAGATAGAGAAGACAGGCAGGAAAGGAGTTCCTGCAACCTTTTGTCTGGCAGGCAAGACTCAGGGAGGTTATGGTTATAAGGTAAGCCTGAGTCTTCCTTCACTCCTCCACGGGTCTAGGCCGGAACTGTTAACAGTAGTTTCCCCGTGTTTGACTGAAGGGCTTTCAGGGGGAATCAGTGGAACCCCTTTTGTGGTGGAAGCAAAGACCTGCGGAGGTTGGCATTGTTGGTCCTCTCCTGTGTGACCAAGGAGACTCCGGTGAATCCCGGGAGTCGGAGGGGCTGAGTATTCGGCCATTTGAGCCCCTAGCAGCTGAGTGCTAGCACAGCCCCGGCCCACCCCCCATGACACCTTGGAGTTTATTATAGAATGAAAGGCTCTCCAGAAGGTATCCCAATCGTCTTCATCCTTGCCCTCAAAATATGGTAAATGTACCTTTGGAAGCTCTGCTGCTATATGTGTGATAGTTGCATTGCTCTGTTGAGTGGATGAACTCACATTGGATTGGGTTCCAATCCAATCGGCCAGACAGGTAAAACTCTTTCCTCGCGTTTAAAACAGAATTCATA